>NC_074725.1:30550535-30783035 GCF_947242115.1 Biomphalaria glabrata | reverse complement strand
TACTAATAAGTGGGCATGAACCTGTACTAATTAGTGGACATGAACCTGTACTAATTAGTGGGCATGAATCTGTACTAATTAGTGGGCATGAATCTGTAATAATTAGTGGACATGAATCTGTACTAATTAGTGGGCATGAACCTGTAATAATAAGTGGACATGAATCTGTACTAATTAGTGGACATGAATCTGTAATTATAAGTGAACATGAATCTGTAATAATAAGTGGACATCAATCTGTACTAATAAATGGACATGAATCTGTACTAATAAGTGGGCATGAATCTGTACTAATAAGTGGAAATGAATCTGTACTAATAAGTGGACATGAACCTGTACTAATTAGTGGACATGAACCTGTACTAATTAGTGGACATGAACCTGTACTAATAAGTGGACATGAACCTGTACTAATAAGTGGACATGAACCTGTACTAATAAGTGGACATGAACCTGTACTAATAAGTGGACATGAACCTGTAATAATAAGTGGACATGAATCTGTACTAATAAGTGGACATGAATATACAACAATTAGTGGACTAAACCCGGGACCTTCGAAACATCCAAACGACAGTCCAGAGCGCATACAACAATAACAGGTGGGTATCCTATGGTGAAATGGTATTGCCTTTATTTTGAGATGTGTGAAGTTTAAAAATCTAAACGAATAAACAGAATAAATTTTGGTGCAGGCAATAGTTAAAGTTTACATGTGGGTTTATACATTTAAGTTGTTCGCTACAAAATGTGACATCTCAGGCCTCAATCTTGCGTACAACCTTACATCTCATCTTATATTACAGACGCTACTTCAAAAAAAAAAGATAATTTTCTCCTACGCATTACATGTGTCAGTCTAGTCATGCCTGTTAATCAATGACTTAAACTCTGCTAAGTCGTTTGTTTTCCTGGCTGATTCAAACAACCCCATTCCATTCAAAACCTCTTCCCCCCTCTCTCCCCAACACGAGAATCGAAAATAAAAATTGATTTTTTAAGAGAAATAAATAAATAATAATTATAGAAATTATTTTATATACCAAGGGAGGTAAGTGAAATAAAGATTACGTAAAACATTTTAGTGTTTATTTCCCTTGCATCATAATTCTTTCATATTGGAATTTGCATTTCAGTATTGTGGACACAAATGTAGTCTCTCTCGAGTATTACGTAATATTATAAGAAAACATGTTTTCAACTTGATGTAACGAGAATGTGTAGATCAGTGGTGGATAGAATACGGCTTGTGGACCATTTCCAGCCATGGTTTTTACCAATGCTTTTATTTTGTCTGTATCATTCCATAGAGCCGTAATGCTGCTCCTATTACTATTATTTATGTAAAATATTATGTCGATTATTTAAATATTAAGTGATTAGTTCCTTACATCACCTGGCGCGTATAGTGGATCAGTTTTCTTTACCCATAATAAATAATAATTTTCCTAATTGCTATTTAAGCTAAGTATTTAATCGGTTATATCCCTTGCATTAGATTGCGCGACTTGTAGTGCAGTGGTCATACGCAAAATAAACGTTTAATCAATTATTTCCCTTACCATTATTAAGCAAAATATTCAATCGATTTTATCCCTTAGATTTAGCTAGAGAGACTAGAAGTGCAATGTTCTTTACACAAAGTAAATGCTTGATCAGTTATTTACCTTATCATTAAGAGAAATATTTAATCGATAAATAATAAAAAAAAAATAAAAAAAAAATATATAAATAATATTAAGTGTATCAATTAGTTTTGATCAGTCATGTAAATCAATTTGTAATAGATCTAAACTAACAATAATAAATACGTGTGATTAGAAATATTTTTTAACAATTGTTTTTGTTCATGCATTTAGCTTTCTCAGTACGCTATGGTCCTATCACTTTGTCTGGACTAGGTTGAAAGGGGTGGAGAGGAAAGAACGGGGTACCTGGGTGATCGCTTTTTAGATGTATTTTTCAAAAAAAGGGAACGACCTGAATTCAAACTTGTGGGCTAGAGCCTTCTCAAGCCAACGCATTTATCCCTCTACTAACGAAGAGTCTATGAACATGGAGGATTGTATCTATTGTTTTTATTTCGTGCTTGTGGTCACTATAAGCCTGAGACGGCAACTATAAAGGGAACTAATTTTAACTTATGCCACCACTTCAGTCAAGTACTATTTCTTTCCCTATTTGAGATACCAATTAACTAATTGGTTAATTTTTTGAATTGATTCTTGTGTTGTCAGGTAAAAGAAATAATTGTATAATATTTCAGCATAATCCGAGATTGGGTGTGGGAGAAATAACGTGTACAAACTTTTTACCAGACAGACAGAGTTGATATAAGCTTTGTAAAAAGTTGAAAAACCAAAGTCGAAGCATAATCAAGCCAATACTTTTAACCATGAGAAAAATAAACAATGAACAAACAGTAAATTTAAATATATATATATATTTATATCAATAATTTAATGATATTTATTTTTAAACAATAAGTTTCATACTGTAGTGATGATATAAAGACATAAATCTTGATTTTAGTTTTAACACTTCTTTCATTCCCTAGCATCACATATAGTGTTAGTATTGAAAGAAAGGTCAAATGATCAGAAACAACCAAAGTTAGGAATAAAAAAAAACCCAGACAAAATCACAAGCCTAAGTGCAGCAAACTTAGCTTTCACACAAAAAAAAAACCAACAGTTTATTATCTGACTCTCTCAGTCCTTGTACACATTCACTTTATTTTCCACTTTGAAAGAGAACCAAAATAATAATAATAAAAAGTAAACATGAATGCAGAGATCTTAGAATTCTAATACACTATTGTCTCTAAGTCCAAAGATTATATATTAACCATAGAAATAAATAAATATAGACTGGCCGAAGGAAGTAACTTCATGTAACTTGAAAACATGTATATCTATTGTATTCGGATTTCCGAATTATGAAAAATTGCATGATCTTCATTCTTAGAGATTAAACAAAACTACACTGCCTCATTATTTACAATATATATAGGTGTGTGGCTGAAATAGATATGAATACTTAACTTTTGTACTGCTCATAAATGCTGTATAATAAAGTACACAAGATTGCAAGTCACACATTTTCGTTTCATAAAACTCTTTAATCGGCCCGTCTATATTTATTTATGTCTATGATATTAACTAAATGTTAAACACCAACATCTTTAGCTTGAAAGATTGTGTGTCAAACACATTTTCTTTTATTTAGAGAGTTTATAAGATGGATGGAATTAACTTTGTAATAGACAAAGCAGGATAGATCCACAAACAAATAAATTGTGGAGAATAACAATCTGGCAACAGACCTGGCTGACCAATTGGCCAGATAATAATCAAAACAAAAACCAAAACAAAATGATATGATAAGGTGATCTAAAAATAGCTATACATCAAGAGCACTAATGGTGTGAAACTAAAATATTTTTTAAGTAACATTTATTTCAGCTTCTCCATGAGGCCCCGAAACACCCCAATAGAAATAAAACTATATGGAGAACTCCTTGATTTGGAAACCACTACGCAGTTCAACTCAAATATTGTTCTAGTCATCTCAGCGCTCCAATGTAAACATGAGAATGAGGAAGAACAATTTCAGCTTTTTTTCCCCCTTATTAGTAAACTTATTACACAAATACCATCTTCTATATAGTATAAATATCAATGGGAAAAAAGGAGCAAGTTTATGTTACTGGGGGTTAAAATTAAGGCAGTTCCCTAAGCCCTCTATAGGTACAAAAAAAATGTCCAAGTGGTTGAGATGTTAGCAGCTCTATGACAAGTAACTTGTGTGAGTTACCTACTAACAGGGCCACTGCTGTCCGTTGGTTACTTAAATGGGGCAGATATAACACACAGGCGATGTATGCTATATGGTAATGAGAGCAGCACCCCATTAATATTTGGCCTCAGCAGGTTTATTGTTACAATGGTAACACTGAGGTGCAAAATTGTAGTCAAATTAGTTTACACCAAAAAAATTACCTTAACTAGTGGAATATTAACACCAAAAAAGAATTATTCATAAATGATACGGCCATAGCTTTGCAGTTCAGTAGAACATTGTTTATCCAGATGTCAGTGATCTGGCATATCAAATATCTAGACTGCCATTTTTGTGTGTTTTGTCTTATAGTACGTAGTCTTGCTAATGCGCAGCAAAAGATCAGCTATTTTTTCTTTCAGTAATGGTAGGCCTACTAAATATAAGGCTTTATTCCCCAGTAAAATTTTATTTTTACATTAAGCACAATACCGCCCCATATAGACTATCTTAATTTGTTGGACCATTTATAATATTCTGCATGCAGCATGGTGATGGATTATCCAAAACAGACCCCATTACCAATTAATACGGATAATCAATGTTCTACTGTAATATGGACTTTCCACAGATTACTTGAAGCACTGAACTAACCCTATCACTGACCTATATGCAAAAGAACAATGAATAACCCTATCACTGACCTTTATGCTTATGAACAATGAAAGTCAGAGTACCCCTGAGTAATCTATTTTTTTTTTTTTAATAACACTTTCACATGTGATTCCAGCATCAATTCAGCCATATTCATAAATAAACAAAAACTTCAAGCAGCAACAAAATGTACAGCAAACAGCACAGACTTTCTGAATCAACAACTTGGTTGCTATGTTGAACCAGGAAATGACATCAGTGATCCTATCCTTGACTTTGGAGTAATACTAATGAATGGCAAGATAACTGATGAGTTTGATCGAAACACACATAAATAAAATTCATAGTTGTTCAAACCTATTACACATGATATATATTATGTAAATTATATACTCTCACAAATGCTATACAATTACAAGCTGTGGAATCAAGTACACATCATCAAACACAAAAAGCCCCTAATTCGGTACTAGAAAATTTTGATCAATAAGCCTCACACAAGATAATATTTCTATACATTCAATTCATCTTAAATTTGGTATTTTCACAATAAGTTAAAAACAAGAAATTTAACTTCAAATGGCTAACTAAATAACGAAACAAAAAAAAATTACCTAAAAAACGCACAAAAATGATTATCTACCTTGAAATCTGTACAACTGATACACTAAAAATTTAGCCATTTATTTCTCTGCGACCATAGATGAAAAATCCCAAAATAAATGTCTGAAAAGAATAACCTGATCTACACAACAAGAAGAAAATTCAAGAAAAGAAAGACACAAAAATTGTTCATAATAACATGGCTCTAGTCCTATGAGCAATAGCACCGCTCGGGGTGCCACGGATGACAACTATCCTAGCAACACCTCAGCAAACTGGAACAGCAAAGTTGAAAATAAAATTTTGAGGTTATAGAGACAAGATGATTTATGAAGTTATATATACAAATATGTACCAAAATAGAGAAAATTGAAGAAAGGATAAAAAAGACATTTGAACTTCAAGACCACCCATTTAATGATGTAAAATAAATTTAAAAAAAACTCAGATGGTTTGGCCATATCCCATGATCCTCAAGACTTGCAAAGACATTCCTGCAAGGAACAGAACCAGAGACAAAATTCAAGGAATCTGCGACCCTTACATTGAATAAAAGAAGAACAGAGTGATCTGGTTAGCAAGGAGCTTATGGTGTCCGAAAGGTCAAATAGACTTCAGACCAGGTAAAGTTGAAATTAATCTTACAATAGAAATACTACTTTCAAATGCATGTTTGATATCCAACAGTATAAACAGCAAACCATTCCTCCAAGACAACATTCTATCGACATACAACCTTTTTTTTTCTATCTTTACTAGAGACAAAGTCTATCATGCTAAATACATTTAAACTATACCACTAGCAAGCATCGTACTCAAATAGAAACACACAATACTTAAGCTTCTTGCAAAATAACAACTGCAACATATGGACGGCAGAGTTGTGATCAAAACTGTTGCTCTAGTATTGATCACTTAACATAACTATTAGTTTAATGCAAAATTCTATGACCTTAAAAAAATCTTTAAACAAAAACTTATTAAAGGGAAAGAAGAATAAGGATACAAATCCATATCGTCCCATACAAATAAATTAAATATAAAAAAAAAGTTTCAAGAAACAAAAAGGAACATTCACAAAAATTATAAATTTTGTTCTAGAACTTAACACCTTGTATTAAACTTTGTATACATTTTATAGATACATAATTGTATCTTCATACATTTAAAAACAAGGGCAGATAATCACTTGATGCCAGCATGTCAATTGAAGCTGAATATATATACATAAAGCATGTCAAAGTTCTGCCTTGAGTGAATACTGCATACAGAATGTCAGGGAGAGAGTGTAAGCTGTGTGAGCAAACACTAAAAGCAACAAAGGTTATTGATAACAACTTTTTAAGGCAAATGGTGAAAAGTTTCAGGCACATTGGGAGTGAAGAAATGTACAAATCAAAGTGATAGTTGTTTTCTAGGTTATATATGCAAATCTAGTGGGTTTTGTATGTAAATCTAAAATGTTTTGCATTCAAATTAAGTAGGTTTTGTATGCAAATCTAGAAGGTTTTGTATGCAAATTTAGTAGGTTTTGTATGTAAATCTAGAAGTTTTGTATGTAAATCTAAAATGTTTTGCATTCAAATTAAGTAGGTTTTGTATGCAAATCTAGAAGGTTTTGTATGCAAATTTAGTAGGTTTTGTATGTAAATCTAGAAGTTTTGTATGTAAATCTAAAATGTTTTGCATTCAAATTAAGTAGGTTTTGTATGCAAATCTAGAAGGTTTTGTATGCAAATTTAGTAGGTTTTGTATGTAAATCTAGAAGTTTTGTATGTAAATCTAAAATGTTTTGCATTCAAATTAAGTAGGTTTTGTATGCAAATCTAGAAGGTTTTGTATGCAAATTTAGTAGGTTTTGTATGTAAATCTAAAATGTTTTGCATTCAAATTAAGTAGGTTTTGTATCCAAATCTAGAAGGTTTTGTATGCAAATTTAGTAGGTTTTGTATGTAAATCTAGAAGTTTTGTATGTAAATCTAATATGTTTTGTATGCAAATTAAGTAGGTTTAGTATGTAAATCTAATATGTTTTGAATGTCAATTGAGTAGGTTATGTATGCAAATCTAGGAGGTTATTACAAGTAAATCTAGTAGGTTATGTATGTAAATTGATTAGGTTATGTGACTCAAAGAACATTAAAATGGAAAACTAAAATCTATTAAAAATGTACATTGAAAATAAACAAAAACAACATCTCCAGGACTAATTCTGGGGAGGTTTGGGGGCACGCTGCTACAAATGAAATGTCCCACATTAGTGATAGACTTTTTTTTTTTGCCACAGAGGCATAAGAAAGGAAAAAAAAAAATTGATACCAAAAGGCAAATGATTTCTCCAGAAACCAAACTTGGTTAAAACTGTTTAAACAGAAATGGGAAAAAATCTGAGCACATCAATGTCAAGGACAGACAGTAACATCAACATTCTATCTATGTGAAATACAAGAGAAATCTTGATGTCCATTGGTCAGACATGGAAACCGATAAGCCAATGAAATAGCAGTGAACAAAACATACATTTCTAACAATGACATAATTATGACATATGTTTCTATAAATAAATAAACTATATGAGTAATGTAGGTGTGAGTGAGAACAGCAATAAATATTTATTAGTACATAAATATTATGTATCAATAAAATTAAACAAAAAAATAATTAAGATAAGTTAAATTGACCCACACTAAGTGCACAGGATATTGATATTGAATCAGCTAAGTGTAAACATGAAGGTTAGCCTTTAGATCTGCTGAAATAAATATCTGCATTTCAAAAGAAACAATGCAAGGCATACAATCAACACTTTTTTGTTCACATATAAAATATTTTTTTTTTGATTATGGTAAAACTTTTGTTCTAAGCAAACAAATGATATCACACAAGCAATGATTAACACTATCAACTTAAATTTGTAGACTCATCGTTTGATTTGTTCATGTGACTATTTGATTGTGAAGCAATGTTCAAGGGACATAATTATTCTCATGAAATTTTTTTTTTTTCATATCACTTGAAAAATTTCTGGGTGTTTTTTTTAAGTAGCATAAAAGTTACATTTTAGTATAATTTATAGTGTGCTTTTGTTTCTTATGGCAGATAAAACCACCATAGTATAGCTCAGAAATAATTCAAAATGGCCAACATTTCAGTCTTACATACTGCAAAAGAAATAAGATCACTTTGACATGTGTTAATGTTTTGTGACATGTTTGACATGTTTTGGGTGTTCCTTCAGAGTTGAAGATAATTTACTTTCCACTCAAAACCTACCGCAGGATGACAGTGGGCAAGGTATGAACCGGGGAACCATCGACAAGTCCAAACGACAGTCAGGCGCGCACACTGCACGACCAGGCAGCCACCCATACATAAAAGAGTTCAGCTTTATTATAATGCAAGAAAAAGTGAGCTAAAAAGAGATATCTTTATCTGTTAATAAAAATAATCTAAATTTCACAGAGTATAAAAGAAAACCAAACAAAGAGGCCAAAAAGAAAATTGAAAAACAAAAAAGCACTTCCCTTCCCAATATAACCTGGCAAACAAATCATTAAATAAAATCTAATACAATCTTTGTACAAGTCTGAGTGAAACTGGTCTGAACGTACATTTGCTTTGCTATAGTTATGATGTTTTGTTTTGTGCTAAGCAAACAAAGGAAGTACAAAACCTTCTCCCAATCACCCAATCCCACCACATGTCCTCAAAAGATATTGAACTGGACTGTTTTTTGTTTGGTGTAATGCACAAATTGTAAGACAAATTTCCGTACGGACAATGAAGATTATTATTATTAAAAGATTAAAAAAAATTAAAAAAAATATATAGCTAAAATTTGTACCAAATGATCATTAAAAAATAGAAAGAAAAAAAAAAGAATCAGGCAGCAGTGTGTATGTATTTTCATCAAGATTAATCTCCCCTACATTTGCATAATCTCTTGTCAGATTGTATAAGCATACAAATGGTTTAATAAAAAACAAAAGCAAAACAATTTATTTAAGAAACAAAATTAATCCTGAAACAAAAACAGAAAAAAAACAACAACTGAAAAGACAAATAAAAAACAACCCAACTAGCAATGACTATTTTGGAACATTTTTATATATCAGAATAAATACAATCATCTACAAGCAGTAAGAAAAAAACCCAACTTTATTCTTTCAGAAAAACATGTATAAAGCTACAAGCAACCTAGCACATGCACACACACTACCATGTGACTCTAGTTCAAATAGTTACAAAAGTTTAGATCAATCAAACAGAAATATCAGTTTTCCACAAATGTTTAGCAAACTTTCTTTAAGGCATCACACATCTGGTCCCAAAAAATCATACAAGCCAGAGTTGAATCATAAATCAAAGACTTCTATATAGCGCTGTTGTAGCAATCCGACAAAAATAACATCAACAGAAAATTCATTACTTGAAATAATAAATAACATTTTTATAATAACCAGATTTTTTGGTTTTCAAACCAATTTTGAAATTTCAAAGCCAGCTAAAAATAATATTAAAAAATTAAATATATAAATATATTTATATACATAGATTATAGTTGAAAAAAAAACCCAACTCCAATGACAACCAGTTGTGAGTCATGTGACCATAGAACAACCAATCATTTTTTGTTGTCTTTCACAACGTTTAGCTAAAAATCAAACATGGCGTATGTCATAATACCATACAGATAGATGACATTGAGAGCAATATGTTGAAGATACAATGAAGGCATGTGAGTGGCGACAGTTCAATTCAAATGAATGACTAGAGATCTTTGACTTCTAGTGGCTACCTGTTTTGCCCTAATGCTGTTTGTTTTTTGATTCTGATGATTTGAAAAAAATAAGGTCGAAGGTCAAAGCTCCAAAAAAGACATAAAGTTTTCTCTGCACTGTATACAACTTTCACATTATTCGACTGGACGGTACTGATCAGAGGAGCTGCGGCTGTAGACTGGACACTGCCTCCTGATCGCTGACATAGTTTATATCAGACATCGTCGGGATGTAATTATTGACTAGAGTCAGTAACCTAGATTTGTGTTACTGAAGTCATAGATATTGTCGTCTGTGTGGGACTGCCCTGGAGTTATTGTCCTTGATGGGATATTTGTCTCTCCCAAACGTAACATTTCTTCCCGCATCAGTTCCTCTTCATCTTCTGGCTCAAAATCATCTTCATAGTTTCTGAAAAGACGGGAGAGAAGAAAAAAACAATGACAACTGAATCAACTTTTATCATCAATACATTTGCATTCAAATACAAATTAAATTGCTCACTGTTTGTCCTCATTCCTTTGTATGAAGTTGTGTTGAGAACTAATTTTTATGCTACACTTATTCAAATCATAAGGTCGCAAGACTAAATTATAAGGTCATAATAAGGGGAGGACCATTTGAAACGTGCTTAACATTTATAAAAAAAAAAAATACGTGAAAACTAAGGAGTACATTTATAAAAAGAAGCAGAGAGTTTATAACTAAGTGACTTTTCACTGGTCACTTAAGACCAATTTGGATAAAAAACTGAGCATTCATTGATCCCAAAATTAAAAATCCCAGTCTTCACCAGGATTTGAACCCAGGAGCTCAGGTTTGGAAGCCAAGTGCTTTACCGGCTCAGCCACCACGCCTCCTGGTTGAGATCTTGTTACAAGTATGTTTTGTACGCTACAAAATGTTAGGAAGGGGTAAAAAAAAAACTACCGCTAAAACTCTCAAAGGTCTCAGGGCTATGTTCACCTCGAAGAGTTGGTTCCATGGAGCTTGATATGACAAGTTAGCATACAAAATGATTTAAAATTTGGTCATGAAGGTGTTCACTAGCTGCTGTAAAAAAAAAAAAAGTAAAGTTCCCCTTTCAGACCTTGTGATCTATAGGGCAGATGATGTAAAAGTTATCTGTTTCTGTGGCCTACGGTTAACGAGGGTGTCATGTGGCCAGCACAACGACCAACCGCCTTTACTTTTCCCCCAACTAATGTCAGGTACCCATTAGAGCTGGGTGGACTCAAGAGGCGCCCGAAATAAAAAATCCTAGTCTTCACCAGGATTCGAACCCCGGTTCAGAAGTCAAGCGCTTTACCGCTCAGCCACCGGGCCTCCACACTAGCTGCTGTAATATAAAACAATTCCATGAGTTCTGTCCAGTGACATTGACCCTGCATGTGTACTGAAAGAAGCATTCTTACCCTTCCTCCATGTCAGCATTGCCTTCATCCGCCACTAGGATGTTATACTCCTCTTCTGCATACCTGTTCCAGTCAGAATCCTCTGTAGGTTCACAGTTAGGGTCCTGTTATCAATACACTGAATATTAGACTCGCAGTAAAAAAAAATATTATTGTGCAATATTGGTTTTCCATTGGATAATAATCAATTTTAATTTGATAAACTTTATTGCAAAGGAAATGTGTGCAAATATTTCACAGAAAAGTTTAAATGACATAAAAAAAACAAACAAGATATGAAATGATATAAACATTAATGCTGAGTGGTTCAGTTTTGTATCTTTCATCTGTTAACAGTAAGGTCAAGGTTGATAAAAAAAAATAAATTATGTGAATGTAATTAAAAAAATTATTTACAGATGTGGCCAAACCTTCTGAAGGAAAGCAGGGGATGGTTGGAACCCAAGACCATTAAGACTATCAAAGACCAGAGGGCTTACCACAAAACCAGCCAGTCATCTGTGTGCTAGATTAATAATGCGTCAGCTTAAATAAAGGTGTCTTCAGGGGCTCAGGACATAGGGGACAGTTTGTTTCAGGGGCTCAGGAAATAGGAGACTGTTTATTTCAGGAGCTAAGGACATAGGGGACAGTTTGTCTCAGGAGCTAAGGACATAGGGGACAGTTTGTATCAGGGGCTCAGGACATAGGGGACAGTTTGTATCAGGGGCTCAGGACATAGGGGACAGTTTGTATCAGGGGCTAAGGACATAGGGGACAGTTTGTCTCAGGAGCTAAGGACATAGGGGACAGTTTGTATCAGGGGCTAAGGACATAGGGGACAGTTTATTTCAGGGGCTCAGGACATAGGGGACAGTTTGTTTCAGGGGCTCAGGACATAGGGGACAGTTTGTATCAGGGGCTAAGGACATAGGGGACAGTTTGTCTCAGGAGCTAAGGACATAGGGGACAGTTTGTTTCAGGGGCTAAGGACATAGGGGACAGTTTATTTCAGGGGCTCAGGACATAGGGGACAGTTTGTTTCAGGGGCTCAGGACATAGGGGACAGTTTGTATCAGGGGCTAAGGACATAGGGGACAGTTTGTCTCAGGGGCTAAGGACATAGGGGACAGTTTATTTCAGGGGCTCAGGACATAGGGGACAGTTTGTATCAGGGGCTCAGGACATAGGGGACAGTTTGTCTCAGGGGCTCAGGACATAGGGGACAGTTTGTCTCAGGGGCTCAGGACATAGGGGACAGTTTGTCTCAGGACATAGGGGACAGTTTGTCTCAGGGGCTAAGGACATAGGGGACAGTTTGTCTCAGGGGCTAAGGACATAGGGGACAGTTTGTCTCAGGGGCTCAGGACATAGGGGACAGTTTGTCTCAGGGGCTCAGGACATAGGGGACAGTTTGTCTCAGGGGCTAAGGACATAGGGGACAGTTTGTTTCAGGGGCTAAGGACATAGGGGACAGTTTGTCTCAGGAGCTAAGGACATAGGGGACAGTTTGTCTCAGGAGCTAAGGACATAGGGGACAGTTTGTTTCAGGGGCTAAGGACATAGGGGACAGTTTGTATCAGGGGCTAAGGACATAGGGGACAGTTTGTATCAGGGGCTAAGGACATAGGGGACAGTTTGTCTCAGGAGCTAAGGACATAGGGGACAGTTTGTTTCAGGAGCTAAGGACATAGGGGACAGTTTGTTTCAGGGGCTAAGGACATAGGGGACAGTTTGTCTCAGGAGCTAAGGACATAGGGGACAGTTTGTCTCAGGAGCTAAGGACATAGGGGACAGTTTGTTTCAGGGGCTAAGGACATAGGGGACAGTTTGTCTCAGGGGCTAAGGACATAGGGGACAGTTTGTCTCAGGAGCTAAGGACATAGGGGACAGTTTGTTTCAGGGGCTAAGGACATAGGGGACAGTTTATTTCAGGGGCTCAGGACATAGGGGACAGTTTGTTTCAGGGGCTCAGGACATAGGGGACAGTTTGTATCAGGGGCTAAGGACATAGGGGACAGTTTGTATCAGGAGCTAAGGACATAGGGGACAGTTTGTATCAGGAGCTAAGGACATAGGGGACAGTTTGTCTCAGGACATAGGGGACAGTTTGTCTCAGGGGCTAAGGACATAGGGGACAGTTTGTCTCAGGGGCTAAGGACATAGGGGACAGTTTGTCTCAGGGGCTCAGGACATAGGGGACAGTTTGTCTCAGGGGCTCAGGACATAGGGGACAGTTTGTCTCAGGGGCTAAGGGCTGGTAAAGTTAAAAGCAACATGTCAGTAATTCACAAGATAGATGGGGAAAAGACTTCTGGTCTCAAAAGAAAGCCGACTAAAGTCCTTACCCTTGCATTCGCAAACGGATCCCTCTGCTCGTGTTCCAAAAATTTATCCAAGTTGAAAAACGTGTCAAAAAAGATGTTTGTCATCTTGCAGGCCTTCAAGTCACCTAGAGTTATCTTCCCTTCAGATTTGGGACACACCATATCTATCATCTGAGGATTAAAAAGAAATTTGAGCTGAAATTAACTTTTGGAAATATTCTTAAAATCTGCTGGCAAACAGCATCTGATATCATTTTCTGAAAATAAAAAAGATTAATACAGCCCATCTTTGGGGTGGAAAGTGGAAAAATATATAAACAAAAGCACTACCACTACATTGTGTTACTAAACCATCTAGAAAATAAATATCAAATGCAAATACATTCTCAATGATTATGAAATAAACCACAGAGATACCAACGAAACCACAACCCTAAATCATTACCACAACAGGCTAGTAACATTAGAACTAGAAATTAGCTTAAATATTGTTACGATCTTCTCTATCAGGCCTTCTGCAAAACTGCTGAACACAGCACAGCCCATCTAAAACATCAACTTGACAACAAGAGCTTCAATTAACAAGGTGGCGGTTTATTTACAATTACATCAACAACAGCCAATAAACACAATTGGCTACAGTAACTTCAAATGCTTTGCTACACTACAGAACTGCCTAACTAATCACTACAAGTCTCTATAGCTCGTACAGCTATATTTTCGAGGACTCACTTTGTAGCACACAGTCCTTACTGCTTGCTGTCCTGGACTCTACTGTCCTTTCTAACACACTGTCTCTCGTCTGTAAAGGCTTTCTGGTCACATGACCATAACATTGGTCAAATTGAATGCATTAGTAGTAATATCCCTTGTTCTTTCTCTCCTGATCAACGATGCCATCGTTGATTTCACCCCATTAAATTAACTCAATTTGGGGGTTGGTACACTTTAGTTCGTTTTATATAAAAAGGACATGCAATCATCTATTCCAATTATAACATTTTCAGATTAAAAGAGAACCATTATTGAAGTTTAACCCTAACATGCTAGTGAAATACAAATAAGAAAAATGAATACTTCCTTCTGAACATGGAAAATAATTACGGAGAGATAGAGTTAATCAGCCAGGAAAACCAACGACAATATAAATAAAAAAGCTTAAGGTAAACATCTAGATTAACAAGAGGACATGGGAGGTAATAATCTTCCTTTCTAAGGGACATCTTTCTTTTAAAAGAGAAGATGCACTGATATCTACATCATGAGTCACTCATTAAAGTAAGCTTTAAGCTCCTAATGTGATCCAAGCAATTAAAGGGAGTCACTACTATGTATGTGTTTCTGGAACACTTTGAATGAGGCTAGTGTCAGAGTCAAATAGACTCAATCTTTTTTTATTTGATAAGTTGTTGATGCACTTTTAAGAAGTTGAAAGAAAAACATCTTCATACTCCTTTACCTGCGAAAACGATCTCTTGATTTATAATGGCAGACTTTGAGCTTTAAAAGTTCTATTGCTAATATGAATTTCTGAATTATTTGTGAATATTTTTTTTTTTTGAAGAGAATAACTAAAAAAAATGTAATGTTTTTCTTTTTTTAAAATCATGGCAAAATTCTGTAATTAGACAAAATATATACATATAACAGGAGGTGGGTCGGCTGAGTGGTAAAGTACTAGGCTTCCGAACCTGAAATCCCGGGTTTGAATCCTGGGATTTTTATTTTGGGAATCTTTGGGTGCCTCTGAGTCCACCCAGCTCTAATAGATATCTGACATTAGTTAGGGAAAGTAAAGGCGGTTGGTGGTTTTGCTAGCTACATGACACCCTCATCAACTGTGGGCCACGGAAACAGATGACCTTTACATCCTCTTCCCCATAGACCGCAAGGAAGGTCCGAAAGGGGAACTTTACTTTTTAAAAAAAATATATACATATAAGAATTAAGATTAATTATTGTGCAAAGTAAAATAAATTCAAACTTATTGAAAGAAACTAAGGTAATTGTTTTAAAGGTTTATCTTGGTACTATATTGTAACTTATTCTCTTGTGGCTATTGTGTATTTTAACATGTGCACATGGCAAATATGTGTGTTCTATTTGACCAATTTCTTATTTCAGTTAATCTATTCAATAGCGTCAACTAGAAAACATGTTTAACCAATCTTGAAAAAGCAATCAACTTTAGCATTCTTAAAACAGCTTTCTAAACACTAAAAATTAATTATTTTCAATTAAATGAAAACGAATTTCCATGAAAATTAAATTTAAACAACACTGGTAGGTCTAAATAATTATTCTTTTATTTCCGTTTGTTGGAGGTGAATCCCTTCAAAGCAAACATTTTGTAAAATGATTGAGCATAAAAAAGTTACCTGACAAACAGTGTCCTCAAACGGCAGCCTCTCTATCCCAAGAGTCTCCATCTTGTTCATCTGTTCCTCGTGGAAGTACTCCATCTCATACATTGATATAGCACCATCTCCATCCAGATCCATACAGCGAAACCAATACTCAATGCTAGAAACAAGAAACAAAGATAAAGTTAAACCAACACTCAATGCTAGAAACAAGAAACAAAGGTAAAGTTAAACCAATACTCAATGCTAGAAACAAGAAACAAAGGTAAAGTTAAACCAATACTCAAGGCTAGAGTCAAGAAAGAAAGATAAAGTTAAACCAATACTCAATGCTAGAGTAAAGAAACAAAGATAAAGTTAAACCAATCTTAAAGACTAGAGTAACAGAGTAAAGTGAATGCTAGAGTCATGGCCAGATTTAAGGGATGGCATACAGGGCTACAGTCGTGTGGGAAATCAACAAGAAAGGGACCTCCACAAAAGATATAAAAATATATCTGAATTTCGCCGGGTCAGAAACTAATACAGCTCTGGATTTACGACAGTGCGTATACCAAACTCCTAACCATCCACCAAATAAAATAATAAACACTTTTTAATACTAAAATATGCGCATTAAATATTTTCTAAAAGGAAAGTTCGATAAAATTTACAAGAACTATATTTCTTTCTTTTAGATATAAATATTCATTAGTGGATCTTTATTATTAAAGAGAGTGAAAAACAACAGGTTTAGTGAAACTCAATGCTAGATTGAAGAAACACAGATAAAATGAAACCAATACTATGAGACAGCCTTGAAACAGTGATCTAGTGAGACTGTCAAACCAAAACAAGCAAAAAACAACCAAGACAGATGGATGTGTCAGCACTACCCTATATCTTGTTTTTCTTCAAAAGGTACTCCTGTTTACTTGAACCAGTTAAATCAAATCTGACATATAAGTATTATGATACTTAGTAGTAGGAATATCTTAACAGATGGTTTAATGAAAAGATGTCGATAATTAATTGACTAATTGGTTAAGTTTTTAATTGATTCATTTTGTTTTTAGGTACAACAAATAATTGTTTAAAGTTTCAACTTGACCCAAGAATGGGGTGTGGGAGAAATAACGTGTTCAATTATTCAAGATGACGAAACCCTACATGTTTAGCCATATCTGTGATTACTGAAGGATTAGGTATCATACAAAATAATTAATTACCAGTATTCATTAATTGGTTAATTTTTTTTCCATTGATTCATGTCTTGTCTATGTCAATGAATAATCGTGCAAGTTTTCAACTTGATCAGAGAATTCAGAATGGGTGTGGAGAAATAATGTGTACAAACTTTTTACCAGACAGACAGGTAGACAGACAGACTGAGTGGCTGATATAGTTTTGTAGACAGTTAAATAGTAAAGGTAAGCCTCAGCAGCTTCCAATGCACTATGGGACTCAGGTTTCAAGGTGATGGGCAATAGTTAATATAACCACCATAACATATAACCACCACAACATATAACCACCTCAACATATAACCACCACAACATATGACCACCACAGCATATGACCACCACAGCATATAACCACCACAGCATATGACCACCACAGCATATAACCACCACAGCATATAACCACCACAGCATATGACCACCACAGCATATAACCACCTCAACATATAACCACCACAGCATATGACCACCACAGCATATAACCACCTCAACATATAACCACCACAGCATATCACTGAGTAGTGAAAAAAAAGAAATCCCAACATTGACCTTATCAAATCAAAGAAATTATGCTACGCCATTTAAATATATTTTAATGTCAGAACATGTCATAACAAATCTTATCTCTACACAGAGGCAGACTCTACCTGGTGGGGTGTTTCTTGTCCTCTTCTGCCAGCAGGAACCAAACAAACTCCTTATAACTCATCTTTCCTTCCTGGAAGTCTGACCCTCTAGAGGAGGAGAGAAAACAAGGAGTGAGGGAGAACACAAGAGTTAAAAATGAACCAAATATACGAACTCCTTTAAAATGAACCAAACATACAAACTACTTTAAAATGAACCAAACATACAAACTCTTTTAAAATGAACCAAACATACAAACTACTTTAAAATGAACCAAACATACAAACTACTTTAAAATGAACCAAACATACAAACTACTTTAAAATGAACCAAACATACAAACTCCTTTAAAATGAACCAAACATACAAACTACTTTAAAATGAACCAAACATACAAACTCCTTTAAAATGAACCAAACATACAAACTACTTTAAAATGAACCAAACATACAAACTCCTTTAAAATGAACCAAACATACAAACTACTTTAAAATGAACCAAACATACAAACTCCTTTAAAATAAACCAAACATACAAGGATTTGAAAAACCTTTGTTTTCTATATATGCTAAACAAATTAAATTTTTTTTTATACAATAACAAAAAAAAAAAAAAAGATTTCAACCCAACTTACCTGGTAACTGCCCCTGAGAAGATTCTCTCAATAAGTTTACTATTTAAAGCTGAAAATAAAAAAACAAACATTCAGACACGCCATGACCAATCAAACGTTGAGGTAACATTAATCAAGATTTCATTTCTGGCTCACAAAGTCATGTTAATGAAACTTTTGTTGACATTTCCAGCTGGGAATCTTCCAGTTCAAATTTTTTCCAATAAATTAAGTAGAAAAGTAAAAAAACAAAACCCATCAATGAAGACAAAACATAATGCACACATATGTACATTTTTTTAGAGAGAAAGTGTAACATAAGAGGCTGTTTATTTTGTTTAAGTTTCAAATATTTCTTCACAATTGAAGATTACATTCTAGCCTAAATCTCTTGTCTTAGCCTAAATCTCTTGTCGTAGCCTAAATAGCCTGCCCTAGCCTAAATCTCCTGTCCTAGTTGAAATCTTCTGTCTTGGCTGAAATCTCTTGTAGGACAGATGAGGATTAACTCGGGCAGGAATCCAGCTTGGAAACACTGTGATGATAGTCCAAAGCACACATCTAAAGACCAGACATCATTAACTACATCATAAGTCAAACATTTGAACATTGAACTCTGGAGAAAACTTATCTTAGAGCCCACCAGACTTTTTCCTCATTTGGGCAACAAGGGCTTTTTACCCTACTAAGTCTATGCATCTCCTCACAAGCAAATCACCCCTACTACCAATAGAAGCACCCAACAGTTTGATAAATGCTGACATAGATCACTAATACCTTTATAACGATATGGATCAGTGATGCCCAAACTACGGCCCGCGGGCTGGACGTGTTTCCATCCGGCCCGCCTAAACCTCGGCACAACGTGAAGAAAATTTTTAAAAAGGTTGAAAAATGTATTTTTCTACGTTAGGACTCTCACTTTTTCTTGGATGGATTTCATTGTAATCTACGGCATTCTAAATTCATATTATTATTTTTTTTAATGAACACGACCTTTATTTTTTGGTGACAAGTGTTGACAGTTGTTTTAGGTTCTTGAATAATTCTGCTGCTGTCTTATGCTAGTCGTGTAATATGTTGTGTGTAACAGGGCATCAATTCTGCATCATTTTTTTTTGTAAAGTTCTTTTGATATCAAAGAGAATGGTTAGTACCATTTAATATTGGAGCGTTAATGAAATGAGAGGGCCATAGGAACGAAAACTAGAATATGAATGTAGAAACTTCAGGAAAAAAGTGAAGACTTCTTTACTTTTGTGGAACATATGCCAACAAGATTCAGAAATGTTGCTGTTTTTAAAACTTATAACTAAAAGTCATTTGCTAATCAAAACAAAAAAAATATATGGCGGCATTGATGGTTTTAAC
Source organism: Biomphalaria glabrata (assembly GCF_947242115.1). NCBI lineage: Eukaryota > Metazoa > Mollusca > Gastropoda > Planorbidae > Biomphalaria > Biomphalaria glabrata. The sequence continues at coordinate 30,763,302 of NC_074725.1, read as the reverse complement.
CGCCAAGAAAAAGATCGCTAAGCTACGCCTAGTTGAATGAGTAAAGCGAATGACGAGAACAAAGAGACAAGAAATGAGATCATGGCAAGGACAAGTTACAGAGCTGCTCAAATTATGAGAAATGATGATTTTGAAATGTTTTCTATTGCCACTGAGAATTACTTCGATAGATCTGCAACTGGAATTGATTGACTTACAAAGCCAGACATCCCTGTTTGTGAAATTTAGAGTGATGCAGACAGTTCATTTCTTCGGCGTGTTGCCTGAAGAAACTTTTCAAATGTCCGAAATGACGATCACAATGTTTACTAACACTTCATTGAGTGGACAAACCTTTCAGAAATAAAACGGATGAGACCGATCTTACGTAATCGCCCTACTTGTGAAAGTTGGCCTAGTAGTGCTACAGGTTTCTAATAAAACTATTTAAAATGGAATTATTCTCTATTTCATTTTTTCATCTATTCGACGATGTGGCCCGCGACACGAGGGGCGGAAATGAAAATGGCCCGCCGGGTGAATAAGGTTGGGTATCACTGATATAGATCTATATATATATAGAGAGAGACAAAAAAAAAAAAACACATGGTGTGTATGTATGTATGTATGTGGATGTCAAGGGACATAATTTACTGAATGTATATAATAAACAAGAAGAGAACATATTTAATCCAAATTATACAAAAAATATTCTTGCAAAACTTTATCATGACTGTTAAGTGTATGTTTAAAAAAAAATAAACTTGAAATTAGATTTTTTAAAATTAAGAAATTTATTCACATTCAAAACTATGTGCACCAGTTTTGTAATTACAAGTACCTAAATTATATTCTTTGTAACCTGAAATCTCAGTGGTTACAGAAGCCAATCTAGTAATAAATAAAATCAATGTGTATCACGTTGGTTTAAATAGAAACACAAAAAATGCCTTAAAAAAAAACAACAACAAAGGTTCAAATATACAGCTATCATTGTGATACAATGACATTCTTTACTTACTTAAGTTATAACTTTTGATTCCCCCCCCCCCCTTCACCATTACAGCATTTCTTAGACTTTTATCTGGGCTGCCCCCCCAGTAGCTTCAAGAGGGCTTGGGGAGTTTCCCAGCATTCTGAGCTGCAAAAATTAATTTTCCTGGTGTCTATAGTACACTACAATATATTAAAGACACAACTAAGAAATATTTGGTTCATGACTTCTTACCATGGTCATTGTGCCTGGCCAGGTCATTCTTGTCAATGTACAGGTCGTGGTCTTTGTCCAGCTCCCAGAACTTGCAGTAGATGACATAGAAGTGCTCGTAGGAGAAGTAGTCCTTGACCTGGTTTATGTCCTCCTCGTCTTCCAGTCGACGTAAAGTCTAGGACAAAGATTTCAGAAACCTGTGAATCTTAGTTATTATGTGATAAAGGGGCGCATGGTGGATGAGTGGTAAAACACTTGGGTTCTGAACACAGGGGGTCTGGGGTTTGAGTCTGCGTGAAGAGTGGGATCTTGAAATTCAGGATTCATAGGATGCCCCTTAAGTCCACCCAACTCTAACGGGTACCCGACATTAGTTGGGGAAAGTAACGGCAGTGGGTTGTTATGCTGGACACATGAAATTATATATTATAATATATTATATTTAAATAACATTGTTTTTGATAGGAAATCCTTCTGCCACTAAATACAACAGTTATGTTACCTGCAAAAAGTTTGCTTTCCTTAACTCTGGCAACGTGATTCTCCCTGACCAAGAACGGTTGACACAGAAGTATATTCGTGAAATGACCTGGGGAGGAAACAAGACAGCTGGGTCAGACAACAGTCCGAGTAACAGCATTCAAATAGCATCTTCATGATAAACTCTTAGAAATAGTCAGATCGCTCTATTGTAACTGAAATGAAAAACAATACTCTCAGATTTTATGACAATGTAATGGGGCATGGTGGCTGAGTGATAAATCCTTTATCTTACAACTAAAGAGTCTGGGGTTCGAATCTCTGTGAAGACTGTAATTTCTGAAATTCAGGATTTTTAGGGTGTCCCTTAAGTCCACCCAACTCTTAAGGCTACCTGACATTAACTGAGGAAAGAAAAGGTGGTTGTTGGTTGTGCTGGTCACAATACACCCTCGTTAAATCGTCGGCCACAGAAAGACGCAAGGAGTGAAAGGGAATTTTAATTTTTATGACAATCTGTAGAACAAGAAGTGAAACAGAAGTATTACCATATTCACAAAACTGAGTCTTCATTCCTCATGAAATGATTGGTTTTGGGTTTAAAAGTTTCAGACCTTCCATCAAAAATGAATTTAAAAAATTATAATTAAGCAGTTCAGTAATTTTTGTCAGTTCCCTGCTCACCTGACATTGGTTGGGGAAAAGTAAAGGCGATTGGTGACTGTGTTGGTTACATGACACCCTCATTAACCGTGGGCCATAGAAACAGATGACCTTTATATCATCTGTCCCATAGATCACTAAGTCTGATAGGGAAACTTTACTTTTTTACTAACCATAGGACCAAGTAATTTGACTGCAATTACTACCACACAACCAGGTAATTTGACTGCAATTACTACCCCACAACCAGGCAATTTGACTGTAATTACTACCACACAACCAGGCAATTTGACTGCAATTACTACCATACAACCAGGCAATTTGACTGTAATTACTACCACACATCCAGGCAATTTGACTGTAACTACTACCACACAACCAGGCAATTTGACTGTAATTACTACCACACATTTAGGCTATTGGACCCAATTCACTACCACAGGACCATGCAGTTTGACTGTATTCACCAGACTTAAGAAAGACAATATTTGCGTCTGGCTTCTGGACAACTCAATAACTTAATGTTATGAGAGGTGGAGAAAGATGCAGCGGAGGCCAATGATAACACATGCCCCCCCAGCCTCCCCCTTTCAATGCTTATCTGACAACTACCCCTCCAGTGCTTCCACCACCATACCCCCCTCCCTAATGCTAGACATCTTCAAAGGCTAAGCAACAGTTGAATGAAAACACAGGAAGTACAACCACACAGAGAGCAGTGTTTAGACTACCTGCTGGATGAGCCCTAAAGGTAAGCCATGTGGCCAGAGCCCATTGGTCAGATATAAATAGCTTCAAGAGCATTCCTTAAGTTATAACTGTTGCAGCATGGGAAGGAAATGTTTTGTCACACAACAAATGTGTCTATAAGCACAAATTTTATAACCAAGGCATAAAAGAATAATGTATTCCAACCAATATGATGATTCTTGAGGAAGGTGTGAAATGAACTGGAAAAGGTTAAGCCAGGTTCTTGGTGATAGGGAATCCAGTGAATACAATTTGTTTCATTAAATATCTTGGGCTACTTTGAGTTCTTTCAACCCAGCTTCTGACTCTATATTAACTGAGCTGAATCAAACCAGCGAATCACAGTGAAATTAAATGTTTTGGAAGATATTATTACTGATTTGAATCAAACCAGTCATTCACATTAAGTTCAAGTGGTGGAAGATGTACTCACTGTAGTGACATATCTAGAATGGAATTCCGGGGCATCTTGGAGAAATGTCAGACCAGGGTGTGTCTCTACCACGTCCTGAAAGATAGGGAAACAAGAGGATAAAAACTTCAGAACAATAAAACTGGCTCTGCAGGACTTGATATTCTAACATTCAGTAGAGAATGGCTCCACTCAAATCTACTCATCAATGTACTTCACACTTCTATAAAAATGCAATGCAATGAAAACCTATTTCAAAACACAAAATAAAAGTATTTCAAGACTTATTCTTGATGATGAGATATATGCAAATGCATGCATACCTGTACAAGAGGCTCAAAGTCCTCAAATTCCAGAGATGTGGTTTGTGTCTTGCAGGCCATCTTCATGAACTTAGAGGCATCATCATGACAGGTCTGAAATAATCTGAACAGAAATGAACATAAAATTTTGTATTCTTCCTCAATCTCTGACTGAACTATAATGCAAGATGACATATCATGAAATGACATATAATAAATGACAAAGCATGAGATGACATATAAATGAAAAAGCATAAAATGACATCATGAAATGACAAAGAATGAAATGACATATCATGAAATAACAAAGCATGAAATGACAAATCATGGAATAACAAAGTATGAAATGACATGAAATAACAAAGCATGAAATGACATATATTGAAATAACAAAGTATGAAATGACATCATGAAATGACATAACAAGAAATAACAAAGCATGAAATGACATAACATGAAATAAAGCATGAAATGATACTATTCTATTAGTCTATTAGATATTGGTAATTAATTATTTTGCTTGATATCAAATAAGGGAAATAACTTCTACATTACCAAGAGACACAGTTGTAAATGTGGAGTTCTTTCCCAAAGATAAACTTTTTTTTTTTTTAAAGTGTGACCTAACCCTAACCCAAACTAAACAGGATCACAAGAACTTATATAAATCGTGGGGAAAAAAATGGTTCCTATTGCGCTACTTTTTAATTTGTATTTTAAGCCGTACAAGACCACTCACTTTTTCAGCAGCACCGAGAGGCTCTGGTATGTTATACAACCATCCTTGGTACCTCCAGCAGCTCGAAACAGTAAAATTTTCCAGTACAATGGAAATCCACAAGCCTGGAATCAAAGGTAAGTTAATACAGAAGATGTCAGGGGGATACACTGGTGTAGAGGACAAGGCGTGATACATAGAACAAGGAAACCTGGTCTTAAGTCTTCATAGGTGTACTTAAAAAAAAATTGGTGTAATTTACATAACTATCACCAGTGAGCAAAAGTAAACACTGTAAATTGATTTACTTTATTAATTATTAGTCTTGAAAAAAAAAAAAAATCTTAGATTTAGATATATTTATAAAAATATGTATGAATTATCTCTCTTAGAAACATTAAGATCTTAGATATTTTATGTATAGATAACTAGAAGCTATAGAAACTAAATCATTTGAGGGGAAATAACCTTTAACTAATGGCCCTGGTGGCCCCCAAATATACTTTTGAAAAAAAAAAGCAATGGAATAAATTGACTACAAGGGGCGCCATATCTCAAATAGCTTCGGGCCTTATGCAGTCTAAATCCGGCACTAGGCATTTCTTCAGCAGGGTATAAACATATGCCAATAAAAAGATACTGGTTCAAAGGTTTATTGCCAATAGTTAAATCAAGCCACATCATTGTTCCCTTTGTTGAAAATGATTTTTTAAACAAAAATTTCATATACGCATTATTTCTGAGCCATTTTCTAACGAAGCCCCTAATTACTTATTCAGCATAGAACGTATCAAAAGCACCCTCTAGCATCTGACTCCGTGGTAAAAATGACAACACCAGCTAACACCACTTTTAAACATAACAACATCAGCTGACACCACTGGTAAACACGTGAACATCAGCTAACACCACTGGTGAACATGACAACATCAGCTGACACCACTGGTGAACATGTGAAGATCAGCTAACACCACTGGTAAACATGAAAACATCAGCTAACACCATTGGTAAACATGAAAACATCAGCTAACACCATTGGTAAACATGACAACATCAGCTAACACCACTGGTGAACACGAGAACATCAGCTGACACCACGCTGTGGGGAGCCGAGAAGTACACCCCAGATAAGGCCATTGGGTACACGGGGCGTCCCTAAGGGGGGCAATGTAAAGTACAGAAAGCTCGATGCTCCGATCTGTTCGTCATTCTCTATGTTGGACTCCCAGGTTGCGTGGCATGGACCCCCTGAACTCTACACACCTGAACTCTACACACGTGACCGTTGTATGTCTGAGTACAGTCCTCATCTTCGATTATATCATACAAGATTTAAAAACATTAATCTTTTGTCTTATGGTTTGTATGGAGTGTGTGTTTTTCCAAGGTAATTATGAAGAAAGGGAGCATTAATTGTTAGATGATGAAGAAAGGGAGCATTAATTGTTAGATGATGAAGAAAGGGAGCATTAATTGTTAGTTATGTAGAATAAATAAGATGTAGCACTGTCGTAAGCTGTGTAAAGTAAGCCAGACGACTCCAGGATGCCAGAGTGTAAAGACATGTTTTTGAAGTTAATTTTGTTAAAAAATATAAAGACGTGTTTTTTGTAGTTAATTTTGTTAAAAAATATAAGTTTATTTAAGTTAAAATTGTCTATATTGTAATAAAAGTTATATTTAGTTATGTTCACAAGAGAAATGTATTAAAGTTATTTCAAGTTCTATAACTTTAAATCTAATACAACTAGACGTTTCAAGTTCTATAACTTATAATATAATACAACTACAGTTTTCAAGTTCTATAACTTTAAATCTAATACAACTACAGGTTTCAAGTTCTATAACTTTAAATCTAATACAACTACAGGTTTCAAGTTTTATAACTTTAAATCTAATACAACTACAGGTTTCAAGTTCTATAACTTTAAATCTAATACCCCTACAGCGGTTTAGTTGTCTACCAGCAGATTGGTGCAATATGACAACGACCGTTTTACAACAATGGGCACTCATATAGCAGAGACGGTAAGTACTTCCTTGTATCCTCAAAAGGAGTTGGGGGGAATGGGTGCCCTGTGACGTCAACGAAGGGAAACATATTTTGTTGTTTCTTGACTACAAGTTTCTCTCGAATGCGCCTGTGGAGCTTGGGAGAGTTAGAGATTATCTTATAACTCCAGCAAAGGCTTCACTGACAAAAAAAAAACAACAACGCCTAATTGAAGAGCAACACACGTTACACTAATTACTGCTCATTAGTTTTGACTGAACACGATGTTAGCCATAAAAAACAAGAAAGCAGAATTTCAACCTCGCGGTCACGGTTAATAATGTCAACATGGGCAGTGGAAAAAAAAGAATGCACACGGGGGTTGAGCTATAAATAGTACAGAGTGAAACGAACGCCAATCACCAAGTGACACAATTTAAGCGCGCACTTTTTATGTTCTACTTTTTCGGAGATCACGAGATTACACAGCAAACAGAATATCCACAACAAGATTACAAAGAGAGTTTGTGATTTCACATAGACCCCAAAATGCAGCCTCCAAAGAGTCCACTTGTTTTCGGTAAGCAATGCAGGTAAGAGGCAGGTTTCAGAAGCTATGAAATACAAACTACCAAGAGACAGGTTTCAGAAACTATGTCTTCGGCAGCGGATTTTCTTTTGGTCTCAAATATGTATTCCCGGCCTTAGTAAGTGACCTCCTGAAGTCTCGTTCTGAAGCCGCCATAATCAAATGATTGTTAGGAAGATATGGTTCAGGTTGAGCCTGTTGTAACGGATGTGATTAAATTGCCATCTAACCGATGGTTGACCAACGGAAATCTCTTATGCATGGCCTACAGAAGTCCTTCCCTTTGGTCAAGTGTCCAAAATTCTCATAACCAATATATGTCTATATATGGTACAAAAAAAAATAAAGATAAAATAAAATTAAACGCTTGTTAAACCTTGTATTTAAAATGGTTATAAACTATGTGCATACAAAATGAATTCTTTCTTTTTTAAAACGAAAATAAACGTAATTGGTAAATCTTTTTCCAGTTTTTGAGATTTAAACAGGACGGTGGAAAGACAGACCACACAATTAATAGCAGCACTGGTAAAACCAATAATTTTTTTTTAAGGAGATTACATAAAACGTTTATACTTGCATCTCATCTATGACTATATTAGACTCACAGCAACCGTCTTGCATCTCATTACCCTAAAACTATACATAGTCGCTCCTTCTTAAATGGAAAACTCCGATGGTTTTGACATATTTTGATATGTATTTTGATTTACAGAAAATGAATATATTATTCCGTTTATTTTATTTTTAATAATAACTTAGCAATTGATGTTTTTTTTTTTTCTGCGCATCCAAAACGGTCAAATTTTCATCGGGTTTCTATGTGACGTCACACAAACCTATATATTTAATCTACTGACTTACCGTATAACGGAAAACCATACAGTAAAGTTTACATTCTCGTAAAAGAAATAGATCTAGGTCTATGCAGTTAGATGTACATCAATCTTGTAAGCATAAGAACAAAATACGTGTTAAAAGTAGATCTACATGCTTGACTAACCACGGCAGTGTGTCTCGCCTGACCACTCATCACAGAAACACTATCACTTGGTTGTCTTGTCACGACCGACTACACTGACCAGTTTGTTAGAATCCGTCAGACACACGATCTGTTTACTTTTTGGGACAAAAGGGGGGGGGGGGGTTGGGTGAGAATGTTTCTTTTTTTTTTTTCTTCTAGAATTGGTTTATCTTAATGCTTTTAGATTTCTATCTCTACATGTAGAACTGCACCATAGCTATGGGCTAGATAAACAATGACTAGCCTAACAGCTACTGTAAGTATGAAGCGATACGATTCGTTAATTTGAGATTCGCTTGCAGTATTGTTGAGGGAAGTGACGAATGCCTAACATTAACACCAAAATCTCAAAGAACACCTACTTTTTTTTTTTCGATGTCAAGAATTTACTGTCCAATTTATTAAACATACATGTTTCTAATCATTTAAGTAAAAAATGGTAAAATGTTTATCATTAAAACTTTTTACGCCGAATTTAAATATGTCAATAATTCAAATTTGAAAAACCATCGGAGTTTTCCTGTAAGTTCCTTCACAGCCAGCTTCCCCATGGAAAACGAGAACATGCACACATGAATGCGCACTAAACAATCCAGATCTAGGTTTAAATTACCAACTCAGAGCCAACGTTGATAAAAAAAAAAGATGAACCTCTGTGTGTTAATGGGGGTGGGGGGGGGTTACAACTGATCTTTTGGTCCAACTGCCGGGTAACCTGCCTCTGACACAAGCAAACATTCTTTCATCATGTCCACGGTGCAGGTTTGATGGAGAAAAAAAATTATCTGCTAATATCCGTAACCATGGAAACAATTGACGTCACATCGCTAAAGGAGACTCCAAACACACAGACATCAGCGCTCGTTATTACATATAAACAGTCGGATATCAGCCAATTAAAATGATTCTCCTAAACCAAGGGAGATAATCGAAAAAACCAAAAGTGTAATATATAACAAATGCTACAAATCAAGTTTAGGAAAAGAAACATCAGCCCGACTACTAAATCAGCGCCAGTGATGGTCAAATTACGACCCGCGGGCCAACTCTGGAACAATCCGGCCATTACAAAACTTATAATAATGATTAAAACTGGAATTACATTGAGTGTAGAAATTCAAGCTTTGATACGATATTGTTTTCTTTGTTTGAACGCGTGAAAAGTAGGATAACAAATAATAGAGTCATGGGGTTTGGGGGCCCAACTTAATGATTTCAAGCAAAAAAAGTTCTTATTGATGAGATTTGGGGGCCCAACTTTAAGATTTCAAGCAAAAAAAGTTCTTATTGATGATATTTGGGGGCCCAACTTTAAGATTTCAAGCAAAAAAAGTTCTTATTGATGAGATTTGGGGGCCCAACTTTAAGATTTCAAGCAAAAAAAGTTCTTATTGATGATATTTGGGGGCCCAACTTAATGATTTCAAGCAAAAAAAGTTCTTATTGATGATATTTGGGGGCCCAACTTAATGATTTCAAGCAAAAAAAAATCTTATTGATGATATTTGGGGGCCCACTGATTTCAAGCAAAAAAAAATCTTATTGATGAGATTTGGGGGCCCAACTTTAAGATTTCAAGCAAAAAAAAAATCTTATTGATGAGATTTGGGGGCCCAACTTTAAGATTTCAAGCAAAAAAAGTTCTTATTGATGAGATTTGGGGGCCCAACTTTAAGATTTCAAGCAAAAAAAGTTCTTATTGATGAGATTTGGGGGCCCAACTTTAAGATTTCAAGCAAAAAAAGTTCTTATTGATGATATTTGGGGGCCCAACTTTAAGATTTCAAGCAAAAAAAGTTCTTATTGATGATATTTGGGGGCCCAACTTTAAGATTTCAAGCAAAAAAAGTTCTTATTGATGAGATTCGGGTGCCCAACTTTAAGATTTCAAGCAAAAAAAGTTCTTATTGATGATATTTGGGGGCCCAACTTTAAGATTTCAAGCAAAAAAAGTTCTTATTGATGATATTTGGGGGCCCAGCTTTAAGATTTCAAGCAAAAAAAGTTCTTATTGATGATATTTGGGGGCCCAATTTTAAGATTTCAAGCAAAAAAAGTTCATATTGATGAGATATGTGGGCCCAACTTTAAGATTTCAAGCAAAAAAAGTTCATATTGATGATATTTGGGGGCCCAACTTAATGATTTCAAGCAAAAAAAGAGTTCTTATTGGTGATATTTGGAAACCCAACTTTAAGATTTCAAGCAAAAAAAGAGTTCTTATTGGTGATATTTGGAAACCCAACTTTAAGATTTCAAGCAAAAAGTTCTTAATGGGGATATTTGTGGGCCCAGCTTTAAGATTTCAAGCAAAAAGAAAAATCTATTTGACAAACAGCCAGCGAAAAAATTATTTACACGATTGCCTTGTAGTTATACACAAACATGGGAAAGGCTTCGGGAGTCAACCCTGGCAGAGCCTGCGATGCCGCTGGTCCCAAAATCGAGAAAAAAGCTGGACTCACGGATTAAATGTGACACCACAAGAAGAAAATGATTCCACGCCACCTGGCGTCAGATCCAGCAACAGGTAATCTCCTACAATATAGAGTTACAATTTGACAAGCAGCAGGTCATCTGCTACCAGATAAGTTAAAGTTACATCTAGCAACATATCACCTGCTAGTGCTATAGGACAACTTAAAGTCTGATCTAGTAACAGATCGTCCGCGGGCCGCAGTTTGGGCAACACTAAACTACACAGAGACATTTGCGAAGCTAGGGTACTAGACAGCACTGATCTAGATGATGTTATAGATGCCTACGCTGCACAGAAAGCACAAGAGCCGATATGAATTGAGATTTCTCACTTGTGCATGATCTCGCCAATACAAATCAGTATTACTCATTAAAAGAGTCTTAATGATTATTTTTTGTTAATTTTACTTATATACAGGAAAGTTGGAATTTAGAGTTAGATTAAGAACATTATCTTAAATCATGATGTCGAATGTCAAACTTCAGGGGCCCCTAAAAAGGTCAAGCCCCCCGCGACCCCCAAATCCCTAGCTACGATACTGATCAGAGAGACTGTTTTTGCCGAATACATTGTTAATTGTAAACTCTCAACTTTCTCTAGAAATATTCACGATGAAAAAAAACCCAAGAAAAACATAAAACATCTAAATGTTCAGAGTTAAAGAAAGTTAAAGGAAGAGACTTATAACAAAGAAAAAAAACACACCAATAAAAAACATAAACATCTAAATGTTCAGAGTTAAAGAAAGTTAAAGGAAGAGACTTATAACAAAGAAAAAAAAAACACCAATAAAAACATAAACATCTAAATGTTCAGAGTAAAAGAAAGTTAAAGGAAGAGACTTATAACAAAGAAAAAAAAAACCCAATAAAAACATAAACATCTATATGTTCAGAGTAAAAGAAAGTTAAAGGAAGAGACTTATAACAAAGGAAAAAAAAACACCAATAAAAACATAAACATCTAAATGTTCAGAGTTAAAGAAAGTTAAAGGAAGAGACTTATAACAAAGGAAAAAAAAATACCAATAAAAACATAAACATCTAAATGTTCAGAGCAAGAAAGCTAAAGGAAGAGACTTATAACAAAGAAAAAAAACCCAATAAAAACCTAAAACATCTAAATGTTCAGAGCAAGAAAGTTAAAGGAAGAGACTTATAACAAGGAAAAAAAAATACCAATAAAAACATAAACATCTAAATGTTCAGAGCAAGAAAGCTAAAGGAAGAGACTTATAGCAAAGAAAAAAAAACCCAATAAAAACATAAACATCTAAACCCAGGTCGTCCATCTCCTAATCAACGGAATGCCGGAGTGTTTGTGTCAGTGCTATCAATGCGATGTGTGCCATATATCTATTTGATGTCTGACAACTTTCCCATGTTTTAACACAACACCTGATGCTACACCAGCAGACGATCAAACTGCACACATGCATTTGCAAACACACACACACATAGACAGATAATCTCAATTGTATACGTATCACCGTATCACGTGATAAACGAACGACCAGGGCACTGTTGTTTCATTATGTCATTACATCTAAATATAGAAATTTTCATAGAAATAAAGAACGATAATATGTATACACTTATCAGATTGGAGAAATTAAATCAAGTTAAGTATTAAACTTCGTGAATAAATATAAACCTTTAAAAAAAAAAAAAGATTGCTGTTATTCTACACAAGGTATTCTTTCCACAATAAGGAGTGCAGTGTAAAATATTTATATACTATACCGGTTACTATATATATATATATATATAATATGTGTGTATGTGTGTGTCTGAGTACATGCAGACCACTTAAATATAAACATGACATGTAGCGTATAATATAATCAGCACAAAAGAACAATATATATATATATATATATATAATATGTGTGTATGTGTGTGTCTGAGTACATGCAGATCACTTCAATATAAACATGACATGTAGCGTATAATATAATCAGCACAAAAGAACAAATGCGTTGCACGTATGGTAATAAACAGCCCTGACAAGGACTCAGAGCCGGCGCCCAGTAGAGTGTAGCATTGTTGTTGGCGGTTGTTGACTAGTAGCACCAAACTGCTGGTAGTCAACTAAACCGTTGTAGGCATAATCTATCTTGACTAATAAAGCTTCCAACAACTTCCTTGTGAACAATGCTAACTGGTTGATTTGATTTTGATTTTAGGCACATCGGCACAATTTAGGCCATGTCGTGCCTGCAGTCCCTTAAGGACCACTCTCTCTCTACATAACAAGGGCTAAATTCTATACAGTTAAATCATTAAAATCAAGGTCTATTCACAGTTAAAATAGTAAAGGTAGTAAAAATTTAATAATTTGGTAAAAATCTAATGTAAATAGTACATGTTCACAAATTCATAAATCAGATCTTCGTAGACAACCCCACTTCCCGGATAAAGCCCAGTACCTTCCCAGGGTCGACATTGTCGAATAGTGTTTTTAAGTTAGTGGCTCTAAAATATTTCTCCCCGACATCCTGGTATCTGGGGCACTCAATGAGGATATGTTCCACGGTGAGGCGAGAGTCACAAGAACAATGTTAACTATAACATTATTTAAAATATAGACAAAATCAACTTGCGATCAAGTGAAAGAAATGTTGTAGAATTTAGGAATGACATTTCTGAACAAAATCTTACTACAATAATATAAACCTTTCAGTCTCACGTTCTGGAGTCGTCTGTCCTAACTAAGACCAAGTGACGACAATGCCACCTATGTTGCATCATTCACAACCAATCGCTAACCTCTTCCCACCGTCACCATAGGAACACACACACACGCACTCCATAACAAGCATCCACCTTGACCATCCAGCTCTAAAAACAAAAACAAAAAAAACTTCAAGTCAGGGCCAAGGGATCAGGCGCCCCTCACTAAGTCCACCCACACCCCTCTCCATAATCGTCCTCACGAACAACTCTATATTTAATATATGTATTATTATAGGTTACACGTCATTTTTATTCATAAAGTGTTTCACCTCTAAAAGTTTCAAACTTCATCGCTATATATTTAAGCTACTTTTGAAAAAAGTATATTGCACAATGGCTCTAAAGGAGCAAAAAACACAACAACAATAGGAAGAAAAATATGTGTAAAGGCATTCTGGGAATTGATTCTATGATATCTCAAATACTAGATAAGTTACTGTCACAGATATGTGTGTGTGTGTGTGAGCAAAGTTAATTATTTTGTAAGGTGTTTCCACGGCTCACCGACAGACTTGACAGTACAGACAAAGGGTAGGAATAGTGTGACACTTAGATTTATATCTGGTAAGGCGACTGGGTACCCGTAGGATGGGTCAGACACGGACGATTTAGTAGCGTTAGTTCAGGCGTGGGTTAGGGTCTCAGCCTTTATAGAGTAGAGTTGTGGGGCAGTCGGGACACAACGCCATGTAGTGTTAGCAGGGGCGTGTGTCGTGTGCTAGGCGTTTTCGGGTGAACGACACATACAGACATTGGGAGCAAGTCGCCGAGGCTGGCTCGCGATCTTGGCTCCAATAGGTGTGAGTTGTTTGCCAGAGACAACATGTAGGAACTAATTCTTAGGGACCAGGGTAAGAAGAAATGTTTTTATTAGTTATATATCTAGCTTTAGATATTAGTTGATTGTGATTAAATAGAATGGCGCTTTAGTGAGTTGTTAGCGATATTTTGATTATTTGTCTATTTAGAGTGACAGTCTTGGTGAGTCTTAGTGAATCTTAGTGACAGTCTGAGTGACAGGCAGTTCGTAGTCAATGTCAGTCACAGTCCGAAGGCGGTAGATGGCAGTCTGGGTGGCAGTCTTGAGCATGTGGCAGTCTAGCGTAGAGACACAGAATAGATGTTAGCGACAGTGGCGTAGTCAGCAAGACAATGAACGACATGCAGTGATTGACATCAGATGACATGGACAGCGGTACTGAACTCTGATGCAGTCTGCGGCGCTGGGTCCAGTGCATGGAGGATGGAGTAGCCGTGGTGGTCTGATTGGCATGGGTGATTAATTACTGTATTGTTGATTATGTCTTTATTGTTTATTATGTTAACGGATATCATAGTTTTATTAGTACATAGTATTGAAGCCACTTGTCTTATGTTATTAATTTTAAGTTATTCATAATATATGTTTGTAGTTATCAATTCATTTCATCAATCTATCATTACATGTATTACATTATTTTAAAGTGGCCATCCATGCCCTATTTAGAATATTAAATATTAGTTTTAATTAGAGAATTTGACTTTATTATGAGTATTCATTATGTGGTCATTTATGTTGTGACATTGTTGTCATTAGTTTAGTTTATATACCGGTACATTCAAAGTAATTACACGCACCAAGAGCGAGAATCATCGTAGACAACTTGCCATCAAGAGCCAATTGAATAATACTGGTACTTGTATATATTAGAGTGAGGTAAAATGAAGTAGTAAAGAGAGGGCTGATATGTAGGGTCGTGACAGTTACCTTTATTAGAGTTTTCAGATCTAGAAAGATCCATAACTTTTAATTCTATTATCTCATGGGTACCAGCCCATGCCAACAATTAGCCGATTAATGATTATTTCAAGCAGTGCCGACCTTACGTTTTTGGAGGGCCACCTAGGCAATGTGAAAAGGGTGGCCCCAAATGAAATAAAAAAAAAAAGACATAAAAATACGCAATGAAATATAAACCGTCATGCATCTATATCTAAACAAATAAATAAATTCAATTTATATAGCGCCAAGGCACGGACAATTCCTCATCACCAGACTTGAAATAACCTTTTGACATTTCACCAAAGGAAAGAAACAATGTTTGAGATTTGTTCCATGTTTGGCATTTTCCCCCTAAAACCATTTCGTTGAGTCCTGTGCAAGGCCCCCACCAATCGGATGTCCAAGCGGCTGCCTACTTTGCTTATGCCTAAGGCCGACCCTGCTTCAAATATTTTTTCTAGACCAAGCCAATTTTAATTACGCCATCTTGTAAATGTCAACCCTTGTCAACACTGCTCAAATTTGCTTATCACGTGACCATGTCATAGACTCCCTTTAAAAAAAAAAAATGTACACGCAGCCACCACTTACCTTGGTAATAGCCGCCATCTGCTGCTTGTAGGCCTTTCCCCCTTCAAAGGCGCTAAACTCCTGGGCCACCCTTTGCAGGATGGCCTCCAGCTCAGGCCCGGCGCCTGGTTTCCCCGAGGGGAAGTAAAACTGTGGGATGTGGACACTGTACGGCTGCTTGCTGCCCCGCTGGCCGTGCTTCTTCTGCCGGTTCTCCTTGTTGCTCTCCCGGATGTCGCCGGCAAACTTCTGGGGCACAACTTTCGTGTCCGGAGACTCTGAGCAAGGATGAAAAACAAAAGTCCGATAGCAATCATTGGAAATGTGAAATGGTTACGCGAGTTGTCAAGTGGCCAGCACGAAGTCCAAGCGCCTAGACTATGTATTTATTCGAGTTAGATGGATCAATAAGAGTTCGAATATCGCAGCTTCAAATAGGGATTTCAAGCTGCATACACTTTGTTGGGAAGCCATGCTATTTAACTCTCTGCCACCTCCCAGCACAGAAAAAGAAAATAACAAAAGAAGTGTTAGGCACTAAGAATAGAGACGCACCATAGTTGACAGATTTGGAACGCGACATTTAGTGACGTCACGGATAGTGGGGTTTGACCTGTTGATATTAGCATTATTCAGTTGATGTTGGGACGTCAAGGTAACAACACTATATTACAGACAGAGACTCGACTGTGGCCTTTATGTATTAAACTTCATTCAAGTATCTAACGGCGGGCTTTGTCTTTCGTCTTGTTATTGTTGTAGGCCTAGTTCTTTAGTAGCTTTAACTCTTTCTCTCCTAACTGACGATACCAACGTTGATTCCACCAGAATGTGGTAAATAATTACGGAGAGAAAGAGTTAAACGCATCTAATACACCCGTACAAGAAACTCAAAACATCTTCTGATTAATCTGTCCAAGTCAGCCATCATACAACTACAAGACAGGACCTATTTCAGAAGATACTCCAACTTGAATTAAGTTGAGTCCGAAGATTAACGAGGAGTGCTCAGCCCCAGCTGTGACATATATATATATAGCTACTTTCATGCTTGTAGCATGCTCAGAGCGCTATGGTCCAATCTCATTTGTGGACCAGTTGGGGGGGGGGGGGGGAGGGGAGGGGGTATCTAGGAGAAGGTTTTCAGTGCTGCCTTTAGGCGCTCAGTAAACACAACTCTGCCCTAGTCGGGTGTCGAACCTCGAGCCCCCTTCTAGGTAGCCAAGCCAAGCCAAGTTCAAGCGCACTTAGCCTCTCGACCACGCTTATATATATATACATATAAGAATACTGTCTTTCTCCCCCTTCTCTATTTCTCTTATATATATATATATATATATATATATATATATATATATATATATATATATATATATATATATATATATATATATATATGTAAATACAAGAATACCGAGAGAAGAGAGAAGGTGAAAGAGAAAAGAGAATTGAAAGGGTGCGATGGATGCGATGCATCAACAAAGGAAACAACTCCAACAGATCTCAGTAGATAGATGTAAACTATGTGTCGGCAGATTTAGCCCGGCGGCATCCTATCCGGGAGGGCAATGAATGCCCCGCGGTGCGCTGCCAGAACTATTCCACTGACTGGAAAGAAGAATCACCGATGATAACCTGATAGCTCTGCCCCCCCCCCCCCCACCCCGGGGGCCCCGGAATGTGAATACTTTTTTTTTATTTTTGCACAAAAGAGAAGTGTAACAAGACGAACGGATGGCTGCCTGGTCGTGCGGGTTTGCGCGCTGGACTGTCGTTCAGATTTATCGACGGTCGAGGGTTCAAATCCTTCCCGCTCCCATCCCCCGTCGTCCTGCGGGAGGTTTGGACTAGGAAGTAAACTATCTTCAACTCTGAAGGAACATCCGAAACACGTAAAACATTTTACAAACATTTTTACGAATCGCGATGTTTTGCTTCCAAGCACTGGAGTGAGTGTATAAGAGAGTGACTTTGCTACAGTCACACTAGAGCAGCGGTTCTCAACCTTTTAGGCTCGGCGACCCCTTTTTTTACAATCCCCCACTGTGCCGCGACCCCCCCCCCCCCCACAGCAATAGAAGAATAAACAAAAAAATCCACTTTTTCAATGTTCTTAGGCGACCCCTGTCAAATCGTCAATCGACCCCCAAAGGTGGACGCGACCCACAGGTTGAGAAACCCCTGCACTAGAGCGACTAGACTCGATCTCTGTAAGTCTCAGTAAGTCTCAAATTAATGTACGCCACGTGTAAGAAAAGCTAAGACTCGGGGAGCTGGTTCTGTCCGAAATGGGAAGGTCGCTGAAGTGTCAGACACTCGACTGTGTCTTAAAGCAGATTGAAATGTTTAAACTGAGTCTCTTCGAGTGGATCTTACTTCTGTGCACAACCAAATCTCAGATACAACGCATATGTAACAAGCCCGAGAAAGACGAACGGGCATATTCTGAGTAACTGAACAGAACACAAAGGGAACACTAACAAGACACTGAATTCGAACATTAGAAAGAGGGGGAAGTGGCTGAATGGTAAAGCGCTTGGCTGCTAAACCGGGGCTCCCTGGTTCGAATCTTGATAAACACTGTGATTTTTAATTTCGGGATTTTTAGGATGTCCAGCCAGCTCTAATGGTTACATGGCATTTGTTGGGAAAAAGTGCTGGCCACATGACACCCTCGTTAACCGTGGGGCACAATACAGATTACATTTACATCATCTGCCCTATAAATCGTAAGATCTAAAAGAGAAGTTTACTTTTTTTTTTACACACAAACCCAAAACTATTCAACAACCACTCCACCAAAATCTTGCACAGATGGTCTCACCTTTATGTAATAGAAGTCTAGCGTTCGGTGTTGGGGGCTGTGGGACTTCCTCTTCTTTAGCGACCACCTTCCTGTTTGTCGGGTACACATCAAGGCCAGCGTTCAGGAGGTTGTCTCCGTTGTTCGGAACGATGGCGTCTTTACTCTGTCGCTTGAGAACCTCCGGGACATTCGCTGGCGTCACCCCAATGTGGTTACCCACCTCTTTGTCCTTGTTAACGGAGAGGACTGGCTGAAAGAAGGAAATGACATGAAATGAAGAGCTTGGCAGAAATGACTCAAAACATCGCAAAGACAGATTAAAAGGAAATTTGCCGCCTAGCCCATTGAAAATCTCTCTAGTGGTTAGTCTATATATCAGTGTTTCCCAAACTTTTGACCTATGTGTACCCCTTTTATAATTCTTGTAATTATGAGTACCCCCCCCCCCCACCTCACTTTAATTTATTAACAGAACATAATAAATAGGTATTTAAGAAATCAACATAGTTATTGAGGTGCAACGCGTACCCCACTTTGGGAAACACTGCTATGTATCATAACAGACATTTTTTTAAAACTTAGATCTACAACTGAACATATTCTGCACCCAGCATCACTAATCATTTATAGGCTCTGGACCTCTTACCGAACAAATTTTTACAGAAGGTCGAACTTGTTACTATATATAAATGTTCATCTTGGAAGAGTTAAAATGTCAACATTATCAAAACGTGACACAAGACTGTGTTACTAGAAACTTAAGAGGAAATGTGCTACACAGGACTGTTTTAGTAGGAACTTAAGAGGAAATGTGCTACACAGGACTGTGTTACTAGAAACTTAAGAGGAAATGTGCTACACAGGACTGTGTTACTAGGAACTTGGCTACAAGAAAATGTGCTACACAGGACTGTGTTACTAGGAACTTAATGGATATGTGCTACACAGGACTGCGTTACTAGGAACTTGGCTACAAGAAAATGTGCTACACAGGACTGTGTTACTAGAAACTTAATGGAAATGTGCTACACAGGACTGTGTTACTAGGAACTTAATGGAAATGTGCTACACAGGACTGTGTTACTAGGAACTTAATGGAAATGTGCTACACAGGACTGTGTTACTAGGAATTTGGCTACAAGGAAATGTGCTACACAGGACTGTGCTACATTGCACTTTCATCGTTCCCTACGTTACAGCATCCAGCGACGTCAGTCTCTAGCAAGCATATGAAAGGTGCTCCTCTCTATTCACTACTGTCATCTAGATACACACCAACGGACCTTATTCACCAATCGTAAACAAACAGCATTTAGCCACGTGATTCTATATATCTTCTATACAAATTATGTAATCCATAGTGGCTGTCACGTGATACGTATTTTTCACTGTTTTATCAATATTATGACGTGGCTAAATGTATTTATTTACGATTGGCGAATGAGGTCCATTGTATTATTATCTCCATATAAAGCGATACAAAGCTGTCCATCAAGATGACAGTCAACAAAACAAAACTATTGGAGAACATTGCCAGTTTGCAGCACTAAGGGTGTACACTGTACACGATACATTATACAATCAATGCTCCGTATTAAGTTTCACAAATGGAACGGCTTTTAAACGTTTAATATTATAAGGCTGGACTACCAGAACACTATGTTAGACTGACCTACACTTCATAAACATGTCTAGTCCTAGCTCCTTAGATCAACTGGTGTTAAACCTTATTGGCCTTGGGACTATATCGCAGCAAAAAATAAATAAAAATAGTCCACTCCCAAGACACTGACCTTCTGCGCCTTCATTATGCACTGCGGGCCGAAGTTCGAGGGGCCGGAAAATACTACATAAGGGGCGGATAATACCAATATTTGAAGAGTCTATTTAACCGAGAATAGCGTAAATCTATAAAGAGGGACCTATTTTCATTTTCATTTTAAAGTACATCTTGCATGCGAAATGAATTCTCTCTCCCAAACCTTCGCTACAAATAGGTCAGCGGTTCTCACCTTTATCGCCTTGGAGTGACCACACAGAACACAGCTGAAACACTCTAACCCTGCTATTTTCCTGGCTTTTCTGACAGCCATAAACAGAGAAGAGAAAGCGGTGCGCTCTCGCGAAGGCATTGAGAGGGAGGCGTGTGCACCGAGGCTCAGGTCTGCCCCTCCCACCTCTTGTGGCGACGCCCTCTGCTCCTGGCACCACTCAGCGCATGCAGGTCTTCGACGAGATCCCCCAACGAGTTTGGGGCGTTGGACGGCTCCCAAGACACGTCTTTGACGACGCCATTACCCTGGCGCACAGTTCTTTATACCATCTATCAGAATTATATCTCCATTACAGAAGCGAACGAACACTTTTTAAAACTCCACAAGAAAAAAAACAACAGATATCGGTTTCACTGATGGCTCCTGTATAGTCCACACACTAGATTGGAAAACAACAGGTATCCACAACTTAAATGCTTAGATACGATATCAGGGCTAAGGCAATGAAACTAGAAGAACGCAATAATAATATTCCAAACAAAACAACCAAACACACAACCACAACAGTAATCATAAAGCTATAAAACAACCAAAAAGGAAACTAAGATGCAATTAAATAAACTGATTAAAAATAGATCTGACGTCATGTCCTGTTTGAATGGCACAAACTAAAACTCGCCCAGGAGATAAAATGTAAAATGTTTTACTTATTTCGAATGTTCCTTCAGAGTTGAAGATAATTACTTCCTAGTCCAAACCTCCCGCAGGACGACGGGGGATGGGAGCGGGCAGGGTTGGAACCCGGGACCATCGATAAGTCCGAACGACAGTCCAGGGTGCAAACCGCACGACCAGGTAGCCATCCCCTTCAGAGGTTGCAATCTATGGGGCAGATGGCTCTCATGTTTGTTTGCACGGCGGTTTACGAGCTCATCGTGTGGCCAGCATAACGACACAACGGCTTTCGCAAACTAATGTCAGGTATTACCTCAGGAGAGTCCAAAAAAATCCAAGTCTTCACTAAGACTCGAACTCGAGAGCCCGTAGTTCATAACCCAAACGCTTTGACCACTCAAAAACGCCACATTAACTTGCACAACCAATCCAATTTCAATGTCATTTCGTTACTTCTTGTGTAATTTACAAAACTAAACCAGTGTGGGGAATTGTGAGGTGTGCAGTCTCGAATAGTTACTGACAGACTAGTATGCCGATGTAACAAAGAAATAGTACATTCCAGTCACTATTGGATTCTGTTGAGAGATGCGTACATTAACTGAGGACAGAAGTTTCTCAAGTTGGCAAGTGTTTCAAGATCAGGCTGTCAATAGTGAACGAACGGAAAGAGATGAAGTGGTGTGAGAGACACAGAGAAGGGGGGAATAGAGAGAGAGAGAGAGACAGAGAGAGAGAGACAGAGAGAGAGAGACAGAGAGAGAGAGGGTAGGAGGAGAAAGAGAGAAAGTGAGAGAGATGTTTGGTAAGGACCTGAAGACAGCAATGAAAACTTTTCCCCTACCCAAAAGAGCTTATATAATGGAAAGAACCGCACAATTACTGCCACATATCTCAATGCTAGGAGAAGGGGAACAAAGAGAAAAAGAGAGAGAGAGAAGGGAAGAGAAAGAGAGAGAGACAAGGGAGGAGCCAAAAGAAAGAGACGAGGGAGAAAGAGAGAGAACGGGAAGAAAGAGAAAGGAACGGGAAGAAAGAGAAAGGAACGGGGAGAAAAAGAGAAAGAGAGAAGGGAAAGAAAGAGAGAGAAGGTGGGGAGAGGAGAGATAAGAGGAAGACAAGAGAGACAGAAGTGGGCGAAAGAGAAGAGGAAGAAAAGAGAGAGAGAAGTGGGAGAAAGAAAAGAGGAAGAAAAGAGAGAGAGAAAGAAGTGGGAGAAAGAGAAAAGAGAGAGAGAAATGGGAGAAATAGAAGAGGAAGAAAAAAGAGAGAGAAGTGGGAGAAAGAGAAGAGGAAGAAAAAAGAGAGAGAAGTGGGAGAAAGAGAAGAGGAAGAAATAAAAGAGAGAAGTGGGAGAAAGAGAAAAGAGAGAGAGAAATGGGAGAAATAGAAGAGGAAGAAAAAAGAGAGAAGTGGGAGAAAGAGAAGAGGAAGAAAAGAGAGAGAGAGAAGTGGGAGAAAGAGAAGAGGAAGAAAAAAGAGAGAGAAGTGGGAGAAAGAGAAGAGGAAGAAAAAAGAGAGAGAAGTGGGAGAAAGAGAAGAGGAAGAAAAGAAAGAGAGAAGTGGGAGAAAGAGAAAAGAGAGAGAGAAATGGGAGAAATAGAAGAGGAAGAAAAAAGAGAGAGAAGTGGGAGAAAGAGAAGAGGAAGAAAAGAGAGAGAGAAGTGGGAGAAAGAGAAAAAGAGAGAGAGAGAGAAGTGGGAGAAATAAAAGAGGAAGAAAAAAGAGAGAAGTGGGAGAAAGAGAAAAAGAGAGAGAGAGAAGTGGGAGAAATAGAAGAGGAAGAAAAAAGAGAGAGAAGTGGGAGAAAGAGAAGAGGAAGAAAAAAGAGAGAGAAGTGGGAGAAAGAGAAGAGGAAGAAAAGAGAGAGAGAAGTGGGAGAAAGAGAAAAGAGAGAGAGAAATGGGAGAAATAGAAGAGGAAGAAAAAAGAGAGAGAAGTGGGAGAAATAGAAGAGGAAGAAAAAAGAGAGAGAAGTGGGAGAAAGAGAAGAGGAAGAAAAAAGAAAGAAAAGTGGGAGAAAGAGAAGAGGAAGAAAAGAGAGAGAGAGAAGTGGGAGAAAGAGAAAAAGGGAGAGAGAGAGAAGTGGGAGAAATAGAAGAGGAAGAAAAAAGAGAGAAGTGGGAGAAAGAGAAAAAGAGAGAGAGAGAAGTGGGAGAAATAGAAGAGGAAGAAAAAAGAGAGAGAAGTGGGAGAAAGAGAAGAGGAAGAAAAGAGAGAGAGAAGTGGGAGAAAGAGAAAAGAGAGAGAGAAATGGGAGAAATAGAAGAGGAAGAAAAAAGAGAGAGAAGTGGGAGAAAAAGAAGAGGAAGAAAAAAGAGAGAGAAGTGGGAGAAAGAGAAGAGGAAGAAAAAAGAGAGAAAAGTGGGAGAAAGAGAAGAGGAAGAAAAGAGAGAGAGAAGTGGGAGAAAGAGAAAAGAGAGAGAGAGAAATGGGAGAAAGAGAAGAGGAAGAAAAAGAGAGAGAGAAGTGAGAGAAAGAGAAGAGGAAGAAAAAAGAGAGAGAAGTGGGAGAAAGAGAAGAGGAAGAAAAAAGAGAGAAAAGTGGGAGAAAGAGAAGAGGAAGAAAAGAGAGAGAGAGAAGTGGGAGAAAGAGAAAAAGGGAGAGAGAGAGAAGTGGGAGAAATAGAAGAGGAAGAAAAAAGAGAGAAGTGGGAGAAAGAGAAAAAGAGAGAGAGAGAAGTGGGAGAAATAGAAGAGGAAGAAAAAAGAGAGAGAAGTGGGAGAAAGAGAAGAGGAAGAAAAGAGAGAGAGAAGTGGGAGAAAGAGAAAAGAGAGAGAGAAATGGGAGAAATAGAAGAGGAAGAAAAAAGAGAGAGAAGTGGGAGAAATAGAAGAGGAAGAAAAAAGAGAGAGAAGTGGGAGAAAGAGAAGAGGAAGAAAAAAGAGAGAAAAGTGGGAGAAAGAGAAGAGGAAGAAAAGAGAGAGAGAAGTGGGAGAAAGAGAAAAGAGAGAGAGAAATGGGAGAAAGAGAAGAGGAAGAAAAAGAGAGAGAGAAGTGAGAGAAAGAGAAGAGGAAGAAGAGAGAGAAGTGGGAGAAATAGAAGAGGAAGAAAAGAGAGAGAGAGAATGTGGGAGAGAGATAGAGAAGAGGAACAAAAAAGAGAGTGAAGAGGAAGTAAAGAAAGAGAGAGAGAGAGAGAAGTGTGAGAAAGAGGGAAGAAACTGAAAAAAAAAAGTAATGAGGACACACAGATCTTAACTCCAGTGTGTCAATCTTTCAAAGGCTTCAAGTCTCTATCCCAGATCTCATCAGTTCTTAAGAAAACAATACGGCCGGAAACAAATTGTTTATTTTTCAGTTTAAAAAAATACAAAGAATTTTTTTCTTTCTCAACCTCTGTCTATCGTCTCCAGTATGTGCAGAGCTCAACTTTCACTAGAAGTAACAGAAAGTCTTTTCAAACTTTTCAAAAGCCTTCCAACCTTTTAGATAAAAAAGGGGATGTCTCGCTTTCTGCAATTCATTAACTTCCGACCTTAAGACATCATTCAAAAACTGGCACCAGGCCATGAATTCAACAGACTACTCTTTTCAGTGCTACGGAATCAACGTCACAGATTTCGAACCAAAGATTCAATCCAGTGCGATGCTGCTTCTGCAGAGTTGCCCAAGGGACGTCACTCTTAGAAGATCACATTCCATAGAGTGAGCTAACAACGTGGTCAAAACATAGACTTTAACGATGTGTGCTTGAATGGCAAAAACCGCTTGCAACCTACCAAGGGGGCTAGAGTTCGAATCCCGGCTCGATCTATGTTGTTTGATAAGGGCCTGAAGACAGCAATTAAAACTTTTGCCCTATCCAACAGAACTTATATAATGGAAAGAACCGCACAATTACTGCCATATATTTCAATGCTGAGAAATGTATTTCCTTTTTTTATACAAAACAAATTTAATTAATTACCACTTATTAATTAACTAATTGGTCTTTTTAAAATTCATTCTTGTGTTGTCATCCACAAGGAATAAGTGTGCAAATCTTCAACATGATCCGAGATTGGGAATCGGGAGAAGTAACGTGCACAAGACGCAGATAAACGGAGTGAGTTAATATAAGCTTTGTGTCAGGGGGAGGTATGGCGAGAGTGAATATGTTACTTTGATATTTTGGTGTGATAGTTATATCCCCTTGTTTATGTACTCCCAGGTTATGAATGTGAATAGTCTTGCACGTGCTATGAACTGAATGGTTTAGTCTTCCTTGAATGTGCGAGAGAGTGAGTTAGTGAGGTCTCCTCCCCGGTCCAGGAAGGTTAGACGGTCGCTTCCTGGACTGGTGGTTGTGCATTAATATTTATTCTTGTTGATGTCATTATTTGTGCTCTATCGGATATTAAAGTATTATCTGTATTTCCAGGGATAGCTAGAGTTGAAGTGTGTTTAGTAGTAATTGTTATTAATAGTAATATTTAATTGTAACGCCCTAACGAGCCAAGCCAAAGCAACAACAAGAACCCCGACAGTTTCTAAAAAAATAGGTAGAGGAGTGATTCCCCGCCCCACCCTAAATCATTTCTGATCTATTACAAAGTTGTACTTTAACTTATATACTAATAGTACATAGTATTATTGGAGGCGCGGTGGCTGAGCGGTAAAGCGCTTTGTTTCCGAACCGGGGACCGGGGTTCGAATCCTGGTGAAGACTGGGATTTTTAATTTCGGGACCTTCGGGCGCCTCTGAGTCCACCCAGCTCTAATAGGTACCTGACATTAGTTAGGGAACAGTAAAGGCGGTTGGTCGTTGTGCTGGCCACACGACACCCTAGTTAACCGTAGGCCACAGAAACAGATGACCTTTACATCATCTGAAGGTCTGAAAGGGGAACTTTACTTTTTTTTTTTTTTTTTACATAGTATTATCGAGAACTCAGTTAATAAGAAAGTATAGTTGATTCGCTAGTGAATCAGGCCAGTGCTGGATCTTATACTTCAAATCTGTAGAGTTTTCACGAATCTTCTACTAGGCAACTAGTCAACAACACAAGTATCACTGCCAGATACGTAGTAAAATAAAGCCAAAATAAAAAAAAAGCCTACGATACGATATGTATCGAAAGTGAGACTAAATCTGGCTATCTCTAGTAAACACTGCTGCGTGGGGGAGCCCGCATGTTTTTACAGGAGTTTAAAAAACAACTTCAAAGAGTTCTCTCAGCCCGTGTAAGGTTTCGCCTGGCTGTTTCGTTCGTATCATTTCATCTCTCCATTAACAATGCACAGATTCCTCTCTCTCTTACCTTTCTTTCTTCCACGCCACCCGTAGCTCTCAAACTCTCTCAAAGTTCTGTACCTTCTCGTGACTCTCAACAATACACAACTCTCCACGTCTCTCTCTACTAGTCTCTCTCTCATTATCTAGTATATACAACGAATTTATTTATTCTCTCTACATGTATATACATATAACATGAAATTTAGGAACTATTTTTGTGTTATCTATTTATCTTTCGTCCCTATGAACAAGTCATTTACAATACTCTATCTATTTGACTGTATATATATATCTACTTGACTCTATCTATTTTACTATATATATCTACTTCACTAAATCTATTTTACTATATATATCTACTTCACTCTATCTATTTTACTATATATATCTACTTCACTCTATCTATTTTACTATATATATATATCTACTTCACTCTATCTATTTGACTATATATATATATATCTACTTCACTCTATCTATTTTACTATATATATCTACTTCACTCTATATATTTTACTATATATTGTCCCTCTGTTACTGTTACAGCTAAACACTTTCATTTGCAGCAATTGTTGCAGTCGGTGGTTCCTGCAGGTGTTGTTACTCAAGATGTTAGGTGGATATGTGAATCGTTTTACTCTCCCCCCCCCCCCCCCCAAGAGTCACTGCTATTTTTTATAGAATGCAGGATTCCGCACTTTGCCGTTAGAGTTAGAGAGAGAGAGAGAGAGAGAGAGAGAGAGAGAGAGAGAGAATGGGCGAAGGAGCTAGATCTATCCCTTTTTGTATCGCTATAAACTAAATGAAGTACAAGGCTGTCCGCGCTGTTCTCGGGTACAGACAATGTTCTAACACTGTTCCTTGAATCAACACTGCCTCTCTGTTACACGCAATGGACGACTTCGCTACAATAAACACCGTGAAATATTAGTCAGAGGGTGTGTGTGTGTGGGGGGGGGGTGCTGGGTTGGGGGGCGGGGAGGCGTTATATTTCTACCTGGGTACTCTCAGAAAAAACTGTGCCATGCGGTGATGTAATTATCTGTCAAAACAAAGGGAGACAAGGTCTCCAGGTGCAGGACAACTATGTTCCACATCCTGTAGAGAGGCGAGCTGAAATCAAGTTCAGAGTCAAGAACGATTAGGACACAAATAGAATGACGGCTTCTGAAGACGGTATGAGCGCCCCGTGTGCTGCAGGCGCCACGAGGGTAGAACCAGTTACCCGTGTACCAGTTTTCAAAGTGAAAAAAAAAATAATTAATTACACATGAAGAGACATTCCTCCACCCCATCCCCTGACACAATCCAGCAACTTTGAAGATACCAGAGTCGCAGATCAAGGTGAAGAAGTTTTAGATAGGCAAAATGTCCAAGGTGGAGAAGAGACGATCTAGGTGGAACAATCTAGCTGGAAAGAATGATCTAGGTAAAGAAAGTTATCTCAAACATTTTTTTCACCCATGGACACCTTAAGGACCCCTCAGTGAAAAAGCAACACAAATGCATAATATACAAGTTTCAAATGTAAAAATAATAAGAGAAGATCTAGGTAGAAAAATCTAGCTGGTAAGAATGATCTAGGTGGAGAAAGTTATCTAGGCAGAAACAATGATCTCGTTAGAATGATCTAAAAGGAGACATTAATTAATTGGTTAATTATTTTTTATTGATTCTTGTTTTGTTGAAAAAAGTGTACCAAATTTCTAATTCATTGAGAATGGTAAGTGGAAGAAAAAAACGTGTACGAATTTTGTACCAGACTGATAGACAAAGTCACAAACAGACAGACAGAAGGAGTGAGTTGATATAAGCTTTGTTATAATAATAATTTTAAAAAAGTTTGGCGCACCCAATACCCAAGTATATATAAAAAAAAGTTTCAACCCTGCCATGACTGTTTTAACCCAACCTTTTTTTTTTTCAGGTCTACCTAATACAGAGCACAGATCATTCCTTGTTTGTAAGTCTGATAATCCTCTAAGTATTATCCCGCAACGTTATAAAGAACAGTGTAAAAAAAACAACAGTTAAATGAAAGAACCGGCGCCCCTTGCGCTAAGCAACGAGCTCAACCTCCACTGCTGAAACCCACAGCCAAGTCCCACAAGGTAATTTAATTAGCAACCAGCAGCAGACAAGCAAAGACCAAAATCCACAAAGTGAAACCAAAGATTCCACAAAGATTTCTTCCGCAAACATCCAATCGCTAGAATCAATCCAAAAAAAAAAAAAAACGCAGAACAAGGAATGAACAAATATAATTTGGTAAAATGTGTTTACCCTGAGAGTCTGGGAAAATAAAAGTAGACAAAAACCTGTCAACCTTGCCAACAATGATAAAAGACAAATCATGATTATAGACAATGTTGAAAAAGAAACAATGTTGAAAAAAGAAACAATGTTGAATTATTAACGCTGTTGAAAGACGAACACTATTGGAATATCAACGATGCTGTAAAATAAGGAAATGTTGAACTAGTAACAATGTTACAAGACAAATTTGTAAGATAGCTTGAAGTTGTGACAGCGACAAATGTTGGGATGACTTGACAGTGTTGAGACAGTAGCACTTCATTCTAGTACTTGAAAAATTAAATTAAGTCAGCTAGATGTCGTTGTGTGTTCCAAACATCCAGACACTTCTATTTCCTAACATACGTCAATTCTATTTCGTAACATTCGATCACTTCTATTTCCTAACATTCGATCACTTCTATTTCCTAACATACGTCAATTCTATTTCCTAACATTCGATCACTTCTATTTCCTAACATTCGATCACTTCTATTTCCTAACATACGTCAATTCTATTTCCTAACATTCGATCACTTCTATTTCCTAACATTCGATCAATTCTATTTCCTAACATTCGATCACTTCTATTTCCTAACATTCGATCAATTCTATTTCGTAACATTCGATCACTTCTATTTCCTAACATTCGATCTCTTCTATTTCCAAACATTCGATCACTTCTATTTCCAAACATTCGATCACTTCTATTTCCAAACATTCGATCACTTCTATTTCCTAACATTCGATCACTTCTATTTCCTAACATTCGAGCACATCTATTTCCTAACATTCAATCACTTCTATTTCCTAACATACGTCAATTCTATTTCGTAACATTCGATCACTTCTATTTCCTAACATTCGATCACTTCTATTTCCTAACATTCGATCACTTTTATTTTAAAACATTCGATCACTTCTATTTTAAAACATTCGATCACTTCTATTTCCTAACATTCGATCACTTCTATTTCCAAACATTCGATCACTTCTATTTCCTAACATTCGATCACTTCTATTTCCTAACATTCGATCACTTCTATTTTCTAACATTCGATCACTTCTATTTCCAAACATTCGATCACTTCTATTTCCTAACATTCGATCACTTCTATTTCTAAACATTCGATCACTTCTATTTCCTAACATTCGGTCACTTTTATTTCTAAACATTCGATCACTTCTATTTCCTAACATTCGATCACTTCTATTTCCTAACATTCAATCACTTCTATTTTAAAACATTCGATCACTTCTATTTCCTAACATTGGATCTCTTCTATTTCCAAACATTCGATCACTTCTATTTTAAAACATTCGATCTCTTCTATTTCCAAACATTCAATCACTTCTATTTTAAAACATTCGATCACTTCTATTTCCTAACATTCGATCTCTTCTATTTCCAAACATTGGATCTCTTCTATTTCCAAACATTCGATCACTTCTATTTCCTAACATTCGATCTCTTCTATTTCCAAACATTCGATCACTTCTATTTTAAAACATTCGATCACTTCTATTTCCAAACATTCGATCACTTCTATTTCCTAACATTCGATCTCTTCTATTTTAAAACATTCGATCACTTCTATTTTAAAACATTCGATCACTTCTATTTTAAAACATTCGATCACTTCTATTTCCAAACATTCGATCACTTCTATTTCCTAACATTCGATCACTTCTATTTCGTAACATTCGATCACTTTTATTTTAAAACATTCGATCACTTCTATTTCGTAACATTCGATCACTTCTATTTCCTAACATTCGATCTCTTCTATTTCCAAACATTCGATCACTTCTATTTCCAAACATTCGATCACTTCTATTTCCTAACATTCGATCACTTCTATTTCCTAACATTCAATCACTTCTATTTCCTAACATACGTCAATTCTATTTCGTAACATTCGATCACTTCTATTTCCTAACATACGTCAATTCTATTTCGTAACATTCGATCACTTCTATTTCCTAACATTCGATCACTTCTATTTCCTAACATTCGATCACTTTTATTTTAAAACATTCGATCACTTCTATTTTAAAACATTCGATCACTTCTATTTCCTAACATTCGATCACTTCTATTTCCTAACATTCGATCACTTCTATTTCCTAACATTCGATCTCTTCTATTTTAAAACATTCGATCACTTCTATTTCCAAACATTCGATCACTTCTATTTTAAAACATTCGATCTCTTCTATTTTAAAACATTCGGTCACTTCTATTTTAAAACATTCGATCACTTCTATTTCCTAACATTCGATCTCTTCTATTTTAAAACATTCGATCACTTCTATTTCCTAACATTCGATCTCTTCTATTTTAAAACATTCGATCACTTCTATTTTAAAACATTCGGTCACTTCTATTTTAAAACATTCGGTCACTTCTATTTTAAAACATTCGGCCACTTCTATTTTAAAACATATGGTCACTTCTATTTCCTAACATTCGGTCACTTCTATTTCCAAATATCCGGTCACTCATATTTCCAAACATCCGGTCTCTTCTATTTTTCTAACATCCAGTCACTACTATTTCGATGTCTAGGTTTATAAACCCAAACTAAATATAAGACATCGAGGTCATTTATATCCAACAATTTTAAAAAAAAGCGTTTTTGAAGTGTGTCTTGTCCAAGTACTCGAGTACAGGGGAGAGCCTTAAAACCATACAGCAAGTGCTAATAGTTTCAACATACCAAAAACTAATACAGCAGCCATAAACTGTGCCATGGGATATTGCCAAAAAACCCAGACTTGGCCAGAAAATAAACCCATCCAGTCTGGCACTATAACTGAAACTTCATCAAACAAAAGGGTAACATGCAGACATTGCAGATAACAAACATACAAACACACGTTAGCCTACAAACACAAACCAAACTAGTGTACAAGTCGCACTTCGTATTTCCCCAGAGGTGAAAGTTTCAGTGTATGAGCCTGTACGAGGCATGTTTTGGATTAAACTCTTTTCCTTTCTACACAAATAAAAACATTTTTTTTTTGGGTGGTCAAGCCAGAACAGGTAACACATACACACACACACACACTCGCACGCACTCTATCACACAGTTACACACTCACAAACAAGCGCTTTCACACGTGAACGTACGCACATAGTTATCACACACACTTTCTCACTGACACACAAACATAATCTCTCACTTTTACTTACACACACAATCACTGTCTCTCTCTCACACACACACAACTTTAATCACGCTTGAGGCTCTGCGCAGATGACGATATAAAATATTTTTAAAAAATGAGCATAGGGGGAGGGGGGCTATATTCAAAGAGAGAGAGAGAGAGAGAAAGAGAAAGAAAGAGAGAGAGAGACAGAGAGAGAGAAAGAGAGAGAGAGAGGGAGGGAGAAAAAGAGTGAGAGAAAGAAAGAGAGAAAGAAAGAGAGAGAAAGAAAGAGAGAAAGAGAGAAAGAAAGAAAGAAAGAGAGAGAAAGAGAGAGATAGAAAGAGAGAAAGAGAGAAAGAAAGAAAGAAAGAGAGAGAAAGAAAGAGAGAGAAAGAGAGAGATAGAAAGAGAGAAAGAAAGAGAGAAAGAGAGAGAAAGAGAGAGAGAGTAAGAGAAAGAGAGAGAGAGAGAAAGAGAGAGAAAGAAAGAGAGAAAGAGAGAAAGAGAGAAAGAGAGAGAGAGAGAGAGAGAGAAAGAGAGAGAGAGAGAGAAAGAAAGAGAGAAAGAGAGAGAGAAAGAGAGAGAGAGGAATGAACTATACGAGAAGGTATAAAAGAAATCTATTTTACACATTTTGAAGAATCACGTTTCACTTTTCACCCATGTACCAGACAGATTTATTAAAACACCTTTGAATCAATTAGTTTGGATCAGTTAATTGAATTCAATTTGTAATAGATCTAGACTCAAAACAATAAACATTAGATATATATTTTATTTTTACCAATTGTTTTTGTTCAGCGCAATTTCATGCTTTTAGCTTTCTCAATGCGCTATGATCCTATCACTTACCCGGACCAGTTGGGAACAAAAGAGGGTCGGGGTCGGGGGGGGGGGGGGGGTGCGGGAAAAAAGGGGGGGGGGGGTTGGGGAGAAATTACAGTGATCGTTTTTTTAATGCATTTTATAAAAAAAAAAAAAAAAAAAACGATTTGCATTTGAACTTAAGGGCTTAAGCCTCCTCAAGCTATTGCTCTGACAGATAAGTCTAACCACTGTGGCAGAGAAGTGCTTATGAAAGTCGAAGGTTTTATAGTTATCTATTGTTAACTTTCAAAAGACCTAGTTCTCTACAAAATGTATAAAGGGGACTAATTCAACTTACACCACCAAATCAGTCAAGTACAATTTCTTTCCCCTTGTTCGACAGCAAACATAATAATGAATTACCAACAGCTAGTTAATTAATTAAGGGGCGTGGTTGCTGAGTGGTTAAACGCTTGGCTTCCGAACCTAAGGGTCATGGGTTCAAATTTCGTTAAAAACTGGGTATTTGAATTTCGGGATTTTTAGGGTGCCCCTGAGTCCAGCCAACTCTAATGTGTACCTGACTTTAGTTGGGAAAAGTAAAGGCGGTTTGTCATTGTGCTGGCCTTACGACACCCTCCTCGTCAACCGTTGGCGAATGAAACAGATGAGCGTAGCATCATCTGCCCTATAGAGAGCATGGTCTGAAAGGGGAACTTTTACTTTCATGTAGATTTGACCCCATGTATAAAGATCTGTAAGATATATAGCATAATTTATTACAGTTAAGGTTAAGATTATCATCTCCCTTTGTTGTATGCTTGTTTGTAGGCGTCATGTATTTTCGTAACAAAAAAAAATAAATGTGATGAATTAGACAAATCCTTGACGTAAGATTGTCTGCATGTAGGTACAAGTAAAGCGACCCCTCCCCTTCTCAAGAGCACCACCTCTGCCACCTGCCGGTGAAAAAGATTCAAACCGCCGACACGTGACCAGGGGCAGACCCGCACCTGTCTGCCCACGACGGGATGATCTACGCAACAGGAAATAAAGATCTTCGCGCGTTTACTTGTTGGCTGTATCGAGTCCGCCCCCCCCCCCTTTCCTCTCCGATTGAGTGGTGAGTACTGTAAATGTAAGCAGATAACAGGTTGACCTTTCACAAGAGATCTTGACGGAAACAAGGTACAAACTCAGATACCAACGTGTGCAGGGGAGAGTAGCCCGTTGCAGTGGTGCTCTCTTAAATTGAGGGGAAATAACTCATTCGTATCAAAGATTCAGAAGAATAACTCGTAAAGTATCAAAATCCGGGGGAATTAGTGTTACTGGGTAGCTATTAAAGATAAAAGAGCAGGGAAGGAGTAATAACTAAATATCTAAGATCCATGAAAATAATTCCTTTATTTTTTTTTCAAGAAACAAAGAACTTAACAATTAAATGAAAAAAAAAAACTATTAAAAGATAAAGCTGAAGCGAAATAAATACGGTGATATCAATTAGGAGAAGTAATGCACTGGGCATGGCTGTCTTATGTAATAACCATTACTCCACATAACACAAAAGAGACCCATTACATTCTCACGCAGATAAAAGAAATCTGGAACTCTTTGCTTGATCTGTGTTGCTCCCTAATTAATAAACAACAATAATATTTATATAGCTTTACATTTGCAGGGAAATCATTCATGCCACATTAAAGCTTTACACTTGAGTGTTGCTATGGCTGCAGTATACTGGTACTGCATTGTTATAGAAAATTGAACATCGCAATTGTCTCCATATAAAGTACTGCATTTTTTTCTGTTCTTATATTCACTATTAATCTTGTCCATGTAGAGACCCGAAAAAGACCAAAAACTCTCCTTATAGAAGAAAAACTATACAGAGATGTCTGATCTGAAAACCACTTCGCAGTTTATCTAAGATATTTGACAAGTCACCAGGACCCAACAATGTAACATTGAGAACACAGAGGCAGAAAGAAGATTATGTATAAAGATGAAGGAAGATTATGTATAAAGATGAAGGAAGATTATGTATAAAGATGAAGGAAGATTATGTATAAAGATGAAGGAAGATTATGTATAAAGATGAAGGAAGATTATGTATAAAGATATTTCTTATTGGTTAAGCGCTTGGCTTCCGAACCTGACGTACTGGGTTCGAATCTCGGTGAAGGCTGTGATTCTGAAATTCCTGACTTTAGTTGGGTAAAGTCAAGGTGTTCGGTCGTTGTGCTGGCCACATGACACCCTGCTCGTTAATCGTTGGTCAATGAAACAGATGAATATAGATCGAAGAACTTTTTTCTATTTAAAGAGATACATCTTTGTGAAGAACAACATGTTGTCAAGGCTCAACTGATGAACTTGATACATCTTAGTGAAGAACAACATATGTTGTCAGGGCTCAACTGATGAACTTGATACATCTTAGTGAAGAACAACATATGTTGTCAGGGCTCAACTGATGAACTTGATACATCTTAGTAAAGAACAACATATGTTGTTAGGGCTCAACTGATGAACTTGATACATCTTAGTGAAGAACAACATATGTTGTCAGTGCTCAACTGATGAACTTGATACATCTTAGTGAAGAACAACATGTTGTCAGGACTCAACTGATGAACTTGATACATCTTAGTGAAGAACAACATGTTGTCAGGGCTCAACTGATGAAGTTGATACATCTTTATGAAAAACAACATATGTTGTCAGGGCTCAACTGATGAAGTTGATACATCTTGATGAAGTTGATACATCTTTGTGAAGAACAACATGTTGTCAGGGCTCAACTGATGAAGTTGATACATCTTGATGAAGTTGATACACCTTTGTGAAGAACAACATGTTGTCAGGGCTCAACTGATGAAGTTGATACATCTTAGTGAAGAACAACATGTTGTCAGGGCTCAACTGATGAAGTTGATACATCTTTATGAAAAACAACATGTTGTCAGGATTCAGCTCATATTTGTGTGTGTGTGTAGAGTCCTTAAGAAAATGAATCTTTCGGAAAGAGACATGTTTCTCCCACAAAGAGCCAGACATGCAATCTGAGCACGCAGTCCTGTCACGTGACTACAATGTCTCATAACGTACAAAAAGTTTTGGTCAGACCAGGGGCTCCCCTCCCAACCCCCTTCCCCAAAGCATTCATCCACAGTTGAACATCTCAACATCTTGCCTGTACTTCAGATAGCTCCATTAAGGTATGTCCACTTATCAGACAGTACATACCTGAGGTCTACCACGCCCAGCCTGGGGGGGGGGGGCAGATTTAAAGTAGATAGGTCAAAGTATCGCACACCCTCTCCCCTCTGCTGTCCACAACATTGGCTACCTTTTACACCACACCCTTCCCCTTCCACACAACTGATAACAGTCAAGTGTGAGTAGATTCCGTACATAAACATTCCTTCTTGCAGCTATAAATAGCCAGTGGGCAAGTTCCTGGGTGTCCAGGTGTACGCGCTATCTGTCAACTGGTCTATAAAATCTCAACTCAAAATATGTATATCACCTCCCCGGAATGAAAATAATTCAGTTATAACCCTTTGAAGTGTGGGAAACAGTCATGAATGTGGTCTCCGCTTTAAAGAATATGAAAATTTTTTATGATAAAGCTTGTAATGATTTTGCGAATTTATTTTTTTTACCATAGTATTGCTAGGTGCTTCTGCGCTATGTCTTATGTAGGTAAGTCAAACGGAGGTAACTCTCAACGAAATCAAATAGCACAGTCGAAAGGGCAACAACAGAAGATAGTCGACGCTGATAGCGAAAGTCGAAGTTGAATAAGAACGAAGGGAACCGTCGAATGTGTCAATCGAAATCTTTACTTGAGTTACTATAGCCGGCACCTTCGACATAGGTCACGCTATAGCCGACCTTACTCTAGGGCTGCCACAAGTCCTCCGTGTTTACTACCTAAACCCTAGTCTTGTGGTTTTTTAATTCGTCGCGTCATTGTCTCAAAGTCAAAACTTTCCCTTTTTATGTTACAAGTAATTCCCCCCCCCCCCCCCGCCTAATTCCTAATCCTAAGCGCCTAACAGTATATTGCAATATCTAGTTCTTTCTCTAGTAGCTAAAAGTATTTTTTTTATATATAATTTAGTTGGCAAGAGTGATCTTGCAATATGGCGTCCTTCCCATTGTTTAGTTTTGTCTATTTATATCCAAATCTCTGCCAGTGTTTCTCTATTCATTTTCTTACTTTCTCAATAACTTTCTCCCTATCGCTTACTCTTCTTTGACTTTCTTCGTGTATTTCAAAGAATGTAAATCACATGTAGTAAACAAAAGGTCTGAGATTTTAAACTTTGTTTTTGTTTGCCAAGTTAAAACAAGAAAACATTTTTTTTTATAAAGATAATACCTTCTTTATAGAACTTTTAGAGCGATTATTTTTCTCTTAATCACTAATAAATGTCAGATTTAAATAACAAAAAAAAGTAACATTTTTTACCCCGCTACGTCCCCACCCCCCTTCTCGGAGAAAGAATCCTGATTTAGCGAATGTAACAATCTACTAGACTTTATACAATTCCAAGAATAGACCTTTAGATCTAGACTTAGAAGACGTTGAGCAACATTTTTTAAAGAATATCGTTAGAGCCGTTTTCGAGATCCGTGTCCACCCACCCAGAAGTTTTCACGAAGTTACGAGTTCTGTAAAAAAAAAAAAATAGGACATTGAACAAAATATTTGATTCAAACAAGCTTATACATATATATCGTGGTCGAAGATGAGCACATTTCTTATTTCCTATGGACTCGAAGATGGCTGAAAAGTCCAAACCTCACTTTAAAAAGCCGGCCGCATATGTGGCATGGGTGGGTTAGGTCAGTTGCAGATAGGCTTGCTTCTTCTCTCAGCTTTTTGTTAGTTCGGCGCTCTTTCGCACGGGCAACTCTTCTTGCTTAATATCTTGAGACTCCGAGACTCACAGCTTCACGCCATGAGGAGCGAACGAGAGCTAGTGCTTCCCAGCCGTGAATGTCCATATCGCATTCCTTGAAGGAGCTCTTGAGAGTGTCTTTGTAGCGCTTGCATTGGCCTCCCTGGGAGCGCTTTCCTGCACACAACTCTTCGTACAGAGGTCGCTTGGGAAGGCGACTGTCTAGCATGCGGACTACGTGTCCCGGCCCATCGAAGTTGGGACCTTATACCTAATGGCAACAGTTATCTTCTAATCTTGTTATATCTAGGTTGACTTATTTAGTCTGAATGCTACACATGTAAGTATCTTTCACATCTCTCCACGTTCTATATGTCCAAGTGAGGGTTCCACGACAATTCGTTCACTGACATTTCGTTCACCGACAAATCGTTCACGACTTTTCGTTCACGCGACTATTCGTTCACCAGACATTTCGTTCATCCGACAATTCGTTCACGCGACTATTCGCTCACGCGACTATTCGTTCACGCGACATATCGCTCACGGACTATTCGCTCACAGACAACTTGTTCACCGACAACTTGTTCACCGACAGTTGGTTCACGACAAATCGTTCACGCGACTAATCGTTCACGCGACTATTCGTTCACGGCACGGACAAATTGTTCACAGACAAATCGTTCACTGGATAGTAACATATTGTTAATATATTCTCGTCGCGTGTTTAATTTTTTTTACATTAAAACGTTTGTAGCTATTATTTCCAAATGCAAAAACAATTCTATAGAGATCAGGTCAAATCCGAGTTTCTTTAATTTCGTTGTTGTTGTTGATATTTTCTTAATGAGGACAGTATGTGATAAAAATTATACTTAAAATAAAAATAAATAAATAAATAAGAGATCTTACAAGCTAGCTGAAAAATTTTAACGGGCCCTCACTTTACTATAGGTAACATTTTTACTTTCACCTTTAATATACCTTTACACCCCCCCCCTCTTTTTTTTCATCTACCGGGAATTTACCCATTCATCTGGATACTCTAGTTAACACCTAGTTGAGTGCTAGACAGACTGGCTCCTCTGGAAGTCATAAAACTTTATTGGACATTGCCTATACACATGTTCAATCTGTTAACATTGAAAATATCTACTAGACACTAGTATAGTACTTTCCATCAAGTTTAAAAGAAGTTTTATTTTATTTTTATTTTAGTTAACTTGTTTCTATATGTGACCACCCATTGGTAGACTAATTTGATTGCTTGGACTTCAATAACAAATTTATTGAAACAATTTTATTTTGTTCTATTAAATTGCGATAAATTTATAACTTTTTGATAGGGAACCAAAATATTTCCTAGTGTTGTAAATGTAATTTTTTTTTTCTAGATGTCTTAATTGATAAGTATTAACCTTAGATCTGTATCTAGTATGTGACGTTCAGAGTTGAACAGTGAAACCATGTATTGTACCAAATCTAGTACCATTGTAAAAAATCTAAATTATGTCTCGTAAAAACACTGACAGGATTGTGGAAAAAATACTAGTGTGTCTGAGCTAGCCAAGAAAACCAGTAACCAGAAACCAGAAATTGAGTAATTGGTTAATATGCATGACTGAATGCATGACGCGTAGGACGTAATCATCTTCTTTTTTTGAAGAAACGTCTGTATTATATAAGATAAGATTTGTTTTTGTTAATAAAATATCAATAAAATGGGTATGTTAATTATACATCTGGACCGCTATTAAGAAGATAAGTAAATATGGGTAGGGCGAACAAGACTACAAGAGTGTAAAAGAAGGCCTACATGTTGAAAGTAAAAATGTTACCTATAGTAAAGTGAGGGCCCATTTAAATGTTTCAGCTTGCTTGTAAGATTTCTTTTTTCTTTTAAGTATAATTTTTTATCCCATACTGTCCTCATTAACAAAATATTAACAACAAACAAATAAAAAAATTAACAAAGAATTTCGGATCACGCCCGACTCTGGCAATTTTTTGTTTTTTGAAATATCCAGTGAACGATTTGTCTGTGAACAATTTGTCTGTGAACGAATTGTTAGTGAACGATTAGTTGCGTGAACGATTTGTCGTGAACCAACTGTCGGTGAACAAGTTGTCGGTGAACAAGTTGTCTGTGAGCGAATAATCCGTGAGCGATATGTCGCGTGAACGAATAGTCGCGTGAGCGAATAGTCGCGTGAACGAATTGTCTGGTGAACGAAATGTCTGGTGAACGAATAGTCGCGTGAACGAAAAGTCGTGAACGATTTGTCGGTGAACGAAATGTCAGTGAACGAATTGTCGTGTCCCCCCAAGTGAGATCGCAGCCGTGAAAATGTCATCATCTCAACCTCGCCGTGGCACACAACTCTCAGCAGACGACATTAAAACCTCCGAGTTCCCTTCTCTCCCCTCGCAGACAGAGTTATCTTAAACGGCAGAAGTGATAGAGTTATCTGCCCCTCCCAATATACAGACATCATTGGCGGGCCCTCTATCAGCGATGTTAAAAGAGGCGGGAAGATAGCAGTGAAGATTTGATAACTTGTGTACGCCCGACTGGAAGTGGAGCACTCAAGATTTGATCGGTACGCCCAACTAGAGGGAGCCGATGGCTCAACATGAAGGTTCTCTAGAGCTCCATAGTCTTCACATAATGATAATTTTATAAATTAACTAGCCGGATATGACCCGCGTTCAGCAGGCCTTAGTTTGGGCATTACTGATCTAGTGGATAGGATTTAATTATATGTCAAACACGGCGAATGTTCCTTTACATTTTTTTTATTTAACAGACATTTATTTAACAGATATCTAATAAAATAAAATACTGTGAAAACGTTTTTTCCCCCATTTGTTAAAAAGCTTCGTTTTTTTTTTTTACTACAGATAAATATAGGTAGTTTTCTTATTTTTACTCCCCCCACCCTAATTTTTTTTCAGGTTGTGGGAGGGACATTAAACATACACTACGCTCTCCGCATTGAGCCAAGGAACATTTATGCCAAGTTTTATCAAGATTGGTCAAACGGTTTTGATTTGTATTTGGAATTTTGAACACGCATACATACACCTTACATTCAAGTATATATATGTAGATGTACTATAGACACTAGCGCTCAGGCGTGATGGGGCACCTTTGTTTGAATAGCAACACGGAGTTGTAAATAATCCATAATTTATTGGTCACACTGGATCAGGAGAGTTAAAAAGCACAATGAGCTCTTCCAGTATAATCACACAATATAAATACATTTATCTTATCTTATAAAATACAGACGTTACTTCAAAAACAAGATGATTACGTCCTAAGAGTCATGCATATTAACCAATGACCTAAATTCTGCCAAGTCACTGGTTTTCCTGGCTAGCTCAGGCAACCCATTCCATGCTCTAGAGGAGCATTTGTACCAATATGTCCTAGCATATGGAAGGTGAAATGTGCCTTTATCTTTGTGTCTTCCTGAGTATTTTATTACATTCTTTTGTATTTGAAGATTATGGTTCAGTGTTTTATGTATAATTGCTACTTTACTTTTGAGTCTTCTGTCCTGAACGCTTTCTAAATTTAGTGATTTTACTAAAGGTGTTACTCGAGTCAACTGTGATTATTCATTGGTTATGAATCTCACTGCTCTATTTTGTGTCTGTTCCAGTTTCTGAATGTTTTCTTGAACAATCCTACGTTGAAAATATTGAAACAAACGAGGAATGAATAAAACTGACTCCGAACATTCTCATCTCCCTTT
This sequence comes from Biomphalaria glabrata, assembly GCF_947242115.1. Taxonomy (NCBI): domain Eukaryota; kingdom Metazoa; phylum Mollusca; class Gastropoda; family Planorbidae; genus Biomphalaria; species Biomphalaria glabrata. The sequence goes on along the minus strand of NC_074725.1, from coordinate 30,722,014 downwards.
TTCATACTTTTCGATCTAAGTTTAGATTTAGAAAATGTGTTAACAAATCTAGAATCGGGTGCAATATTAACTTTTGTCATTAATTATTTTCCCTGAGCTATTAATTAGCTAAAATTCAAATATCTGTTGTTTCATCGGATGGCCATGTCACGGAAAAACTTTCGTAGCTAGTAGCAAAGTAGATGTAATCAAGAAGCGTGACAATTGTATACACAATTTAGTGTCTACGACAGTGACATCGACAAAAAAAAATACTGTCTTACTAGAGACTGCCTAATGTCTGTGTTCTGCCAGCAAACTTTCTATCATCAAACAGCATAGGGCCTTAACAAGTCTAAATATGATCCTGCATCTATATTATAAAACATTATTTTTTTCACCAATGTGACATTGTGATTTAGAATTTGTATTTATTGACGACTTTATAAACACTGTTATATGCCAGACAGAGGTACAAGTTAGTGGAGGCCAAAAGAAAAAAGGCGAAGCTAATTGGAACATACCTGGCATATCAACAAACAATAGTGGCACGTCATTTCTGCATCTTGATCGAGCAGCTGGCCAGGTTTGGGATACAGATCTAGGACTTTTTAATTTATTTTGAGGGACAGAAAGAGAAAGAGGGAGAGAGAGAGAAGGAAGGAGAGAGAGAGAGAGAATCAGAAAGGGAGAACGAGAAAAAGAGCAAAAGAGAAAGAAGGAATTTAATGGAATGATAGAGAATGGAAGAAAGTGATTGGACCAAAACGCGCCGAGCACGCCAAAGTGGCAGAAAGCTGGGCATTTCAAAACAACAGTACTAATAATTAACGAAATAAAATCAAGAAGCCAACACAGAAATAACTCACATCACAAGTCCTTATATTTCTTTATCAACGTCAAGCAAGTATTCACTACTTAAACAAAAACATGATCACCTTCCAAACAACACAGAAATAACTGATATCAAAAGTTCTTATATTTCTTGATCAATGTGACAAACAGTTATATGAATCAAACAAAAACACGAAGGTAATCTACCTTCCAACGGACTTACACGAAAATTAGCACACCTTTCTCATTGCTCATAAAAATGTTACGCCTCCTCTTCCCCCCAATCTCCAGCATTGTGATGAGCAGTCGAGGCGAAGTGTCAGGTTTTCACACGTAAAAATAAACATCTCCAAGCATATTCCCCAGTTGAATGCCTAGAGTCAACAAGACATCGGGAAAACCCGATGTTACAAATAACAAATATATTTAACGGGGTATGGCTGTTACTCTAGCTTGTTACGTTCTCCGAGTTGAGATGTTACGATTTCCTGCTTAGTTAGTATACTACGTTTACACAGCCAACACGAGGATGGATCACTCTGTAACACAATCGTTATACATAACAAGAAAAACATTTTAATTTTTTTTTACCACAAAGCTTATAATTAAGTGTAATTGAATCAATTAGTTTGGATCAGTCATGAAACTCTATCGGCCATAGACCTAGACATAATCAATCTGCGCGATTAGAAATAGTTTTAACAATTGTTTTCGTTAAGCTTTTACTTTTCCCAATGCGCTATGATCCTATCACTTTGCAGGACCAGTTGGGAAAGGGGGGAGGGAAGTAGGGGGGTAACTTGGTGAATGTTTACATGATCGCTTTTTAAAGGCATAAACAAAAAATGTTCGCTCAATGTTCAAGAGATCTCAAGGGGCTAACTCAACTTTTACCACCACATCTGTCAAGTACGATTTCTTTCCCTTGTTCAAGATACTAAAAAATTTTTTTACCAATAATTAATTAACTAATTGGTTAATGTTTTTTTTTTTTTACTGAGACTTGTGTTGGCATGTAAAAGAAATAATAGTGCAAAATTTCAGCTTAATTCGAGATTGGGAGAAATAACGAGTACAAACTTTTGACCAGACAGACACACAGACAGACAGAATTGATATAAGCTTTATTAAAATAGCATCATATTACAAAGAGTTTAATGATTTTGAGACTATCACTAAATTATTCCACTGTTTACCTGAGAAGATTCTAATTATATTGAGATTCGAGTTTGGTGCTATTGATTCATTTTTAGCGATCCCTGTAAGCGGAAAAGCCGCTGCTAGTTTTGTATGGTCTGTCTGTCCGTCCGTCTCGTTTAGATCTTAAAAACTAGAAAAGATATTGAAAAACCCCATTTCATGATAATTTGCAGCCTGCAAAGTTCTAGTGCTATGGCTACTTTTTATCCTCTGATAACAAACGTTTTGTTTGTCAGAATTAAATGTGACGTGTTTTCAGCCACTATAAAAAGGAGACTATTAAAAAGGGAGGTGTAATTTTTCTGTATTTTCTATTTTATATGCAAAAGGTTATTTTCTTTTCTAATTTAAAGAAAATTTTTATCTTTTTAAACAGAAAAATGTATTTTGTATGTAAATAGGTCAAATATATTTTAAAACAAGATTTTATAATATTTTTACAAATGGAGCTTCAAAGTTAACAGTGGTGCAAATCAAAACATGCTAGGCCATGGTAACAATCAGTTCATTGAATACATATGAATATTAACAATGTAATAATACTAATAACATCAATATATCTCCATACCCTGTGGTATCATGTCGTTAGTCGGCCTAACAGTATAATACCAACGGTGATACTTTCTACACCCACATGCCTCCCTTGTTTGGGCGGACGTAGGGCTGGCGGCGTTGATAGTTTGTACTGCATGGCCCTCTGATATTCATGATGAAAATATTGAAACCCTTTCACCTGCCTGAGTGGACCACCTCGCGGGCCGATCCTGAGTATGTGTCTCCACTTAAACTATCTTTGTAATCTTGTTTAATTTAAACTTTGCTTTAGTATATAATAATAAGGCTTGTCTTCGAGTCCGAAGATTAGTGAGGAATGCAGCATTTCCCGCGGCAACTCAGCCCCAACTGCGACGTACATACAGCGCAGACATAACCATCGTCCGCTGTGGTCGATTTAGTATATACATATATTACCGTATATATTATGATAACTGTCTTTTGGACGGGTAAAACAGCTATATTAAATTACAATAACATTATCACAACTTTAGTGCGTCAATCTTTCAAAGCCTGTTGTGAAGGATCGCGTGTGCCAGGCGTGATTCTGGCGTAACCATGGTAATTGTATAGGCTGAACAGATTCTGATGTAACCACGAGGAAGTCTGTCGTAGTAAGGAGGACAAGCGAGAGACGAGTGACACAAAGACGTGTATTTTTTTTTAGAGCGAATTGTAGTTTTAAAAAACAACATGTTTAAAGCTATCACTACTACACTTGTGTTTGTACATACATCTACATAGAAGTTGAGATTGTCTAGATTTATGTATGAACTTTACATCCATTTATGTTTACAGAGAGTTAAGACCATTAGCTCGTTGCCATGCCACAGGTCGTGACGTCAATTTTGTAATTTATTTGATGTAAGATTCAAATAAATGCAAAATATGAAAACTTGTTGATTGATTGTTGATTTGAGGCACATCGGCACAATTTAGGCCATGTCGTGCCTGCAGTCCCCCAAGGACTACTCTCTCTCTAAACAGCAAGGGCCAGATTCTATACAGTAATATAATTAAAATTAAGGTCTATTCACAGTTAAAATAGTAAAGGTAGTAAAAATTTAAATATTTGGTAAAAATCTAATGTAAATAGTGTATGTTCACAAATTCAGAAATCACATCTTCGTAGATAGCCCCACTTCCCGAATAAAGCCCAGTACCTTCCCAGGGTCGACATTATTAAATAGTGTTTTTAGATTAGTGGCTCTAAAATGTTTCGCCCTGACATCCTGGTATCTGGGGCAATCAACGAGGATATGTTCCACGGTGAGGCGAGAGTCACAGTACTCGCAAAGTGGTGGCTCCTCTCTCTTCAGTACAAAAGAGTGCGTGATGTAGGTGTGGCCAATCCTAAGTCTGGACATGGTTGTGCTACCACGCCTTGTCAGACCCTTAGATGTGGGCCGCCACCTGACATCCGCCACAATCTGCCTGAGTTTACTGTGAGTCTCAGCCTCCCATCGGTTCTGCCACTCTCGATAGGTGGCAGAGGCAATACTTTGTCTCAGGTCCGAGTAGGGGATTTGGGTTCCTGACACCGCATGATTTAGGGTTCTCTTTGCTTCTCTGTCTGCGGCTTCGTTTCCCTCAATGCCAACATGGGAGGGGACCCAGATGAAGGTGACATCCCTACGGTCGGCTGTTATTAGGTCCAACAGCTTCAGGCTCTTATGTACCAATGGGATGTCAGTCTTCATCCGCCCCAAAGCTTGCAATGCAGATTTGGAGTCGGAGCAGATTATAAATTTCCTCCTTTCTGATGCTTTTACGGCCATAAGTGCAAGCAATATTGCGTGCAATTCGGCCGTAAAGATGGAGCAGCCATCGGGGAGTCTACGGGAGATTGTTTTGTTCCGAAAGGAGCAGGCACACGCGACCTTTCCCTCCATTTTGGATCCGTCTGTGTAGATGGTGCCACAATCTCCGTAGCTCTCCTGCAGTTCCCTAAAGTGGACTTGTAGTATGCTTGGGTCTGTATTTTCTTTTTTGAAATTAAGGAGGGATAAATTTAATTTGGGTTTATTCATTAGCCAAGGAGGATTCTGAGGGGTTTCTATTTTAGAGATTTGGTCAATGGGTGGGGTTAAATTTTGGATGGGTTCTCTCATTCGAAGGCCCAGCGGCTGTATGACGTTAGGCCTTCGATTGTATAATTCTACCTCTGTGGGGTTAAATATGGAGTCAAAAGCAGGGTTCGTGGGGTTGGATTTTAGCTTGACTATATACTGCATTGCAAGCTTTTTCATTCTTATATCCATGGGGAGTTCTCCAGCCTCCACATGGAGACTTGGGATAGGTGATGTACGAAACGCGCCGAGACAGAGACGCAGGGCAGCATTTTGTATTGGTTCCAGTATTTTTAGGTACGACTTCCTTGCTGCTCCATATATTATGGATCCGTAGTCTAGCTTGGATCGAATTAGACTCCGATAGAGCAGCAGCAAGGTATCTCTGTCAGCTCCCCAGTCCGTATGGCTGAGTACTCTTAGTATGTTTAATGACTTTTGGCATTTCTTCTTAAGTTCCTTAATGTGGGGGAGAAAATTAAATTTGGAATCTAAGGTGAGGCCTAAAAATTTTGTAGTTTTCACGACAGGGATCTTCTTTTTGTGTATAAATAGTTCAGGGTCTGGGTGGAGTCCCCTTAGATTACAAAAATGCATACTAACTGTTTTGGAGTCTGAGAATTTGAAACCATTATAGTTTGCCCAACCCTGAATTTTGTTTAAACATAACTGTAATTTCCTTTCTAAGGTGTTCATGTTTTTCCCATAAGTAAGAATGACAAAGTCATCAACATACAAAGAGCACTCTATGCCAGGGGACAGCGCATTTATGATGCTATTTATTTTAATGTTGAACAGGGTGACTGACAGAATGCTGCCCTGGGGTACACCCATTTCCTGGTCATGAGTGTCAGAAGCGGAGTTGCCCACTCGAACCTGAAATTTTCGATCTTTCAGGAATTCCTCCACAAAACGGGGGAGGTGTCCCTTAAGCCCCATAAGCGCCAGGTCACGTAGAATGCCATGTTTCCAGGTTGTGTCATAGGCCTTTTCTATATCGAAGAATACAGCTACTAGATGTTCTCTTCTGAGTAATGCATTTCTAATATAAGCTTCCAGCCTTACCAGGTGGTCAGTTGTTGTCCGCCCCTGCCGGAATCCGCACTGGTAGTTTGAGATCACTTTATTCCTTTCCAGGTACCAGACCAGCCTACTGTTAATCATTCTTTCCATGGTTTTGCAGATGCAGCTTGTTAGTGCTATTGGTCGATAGTTAGCTGGGTCAGAACCGTCTCTTCCCGGTTTAGGTATCGGTATAACTGTGGCTTTCCTCCAGCTGTTTGGGAAAGCGCCTGTTTGCCACACACAGTTATAGACCCCTAGCAGGACTGCCAATGAGGGTTCGGGAAGGTGCTTGAGGAACTGGTAATGGATTTCGTCTTCTCCAGGCGCTGTGTCATGTGACTTGTCCAGCGATTCCCTCAGTTCCTCAAGTGAGAACGGTTTGTTGTAGTCTTCATTGTTCTCTGACCTGAAATCAATGGGGTGTCTTTCCTCCCTGGTTTTGACTTTTTGGAACTCTGGCGTGTAGTGTGCAGTGGATGATTTTTCTGCTATTGAGGATGCAAGGCAGTCAGCTATTTCTCTGGGGGACGTGACAGTTCGTCCTTGATTTTTCAAATGCCCTATTGCATTTGATTCTTTCCCTTTGATTCGCCTTACTGCCTTCCAAACCGCTCTAGCAGAAGTTTTGGCATCCAGACTGCCGACAAAATTTCTCCAGGAATTCCTTTTGGCTGACCGTATGGTTTGTCTAGCCTTTGCTCTAGCTATCCTGAATAGCTTTAGGTTTTCCTGGGAAGGATTCTTTATAAATGCAGCCAGTCGTTTTTTCCTATCACCAATAGCACTTTTGCAAGCTGTATCAAACCATGGTTTGCTAGGCCGTTTTGGATTTGCAGAGGTTAGGGGTACAACTTTCCTGGCTATACTTAGTAGCTTGCTAGCAAAGGTATCAGCTGGGTTCTGTTCATGGAGGATATTTTCTGTGATATCCTCAGAGCATCTTTTTTGGAATTGTTCCCAATCGGCCTTATTCAGTTTCCACCGCTGAGGTCGTCCCAATGAAGGGAGATTGTTAGTAATGATGATTGGGAAGTGATCACTTCCCCGTAGATCATTGCTAACTGACCATTTAAAATCGTCCAGAAGTCCGGGGACGCATACGGTGAGGTCAATGCATGTGAATGATCCAGTTCCTGGGTGCAAGTAGGTCGGTGATGCATCATTAAGTATGCATAAATCATGTTGGAGGAAGATATCCTCCAGCATACGACCTCTTGTGTCGGTGTTGTTGGATCCCCACATGGTGTTATGGGCATTGAAATCCCCAAGGATTAAATAAGGCCGGGGGAGTTGTTTCAATAGGTCCTCCATGTCTGTTCGGTTTAATGGAGCGCCTGGTGGTAGATACAGGCTGCAGCAAGTGATAACCTTGTGAAGGGTTATCCTAGCTGCTACGGCCTGTAGTGTGGTCTGTAGTTCTACCCTCTCATGGGGGATGCTATCCTTCACAAGGATACAGACTCCACCTGATGCTCTCTCTGCATCCTCAACATTCTTGGTGTAAGCACGGTAGCTTCGGAAGCTGATGCAATCTTTTAGAAATGTTTCCTGTAAGCAGACAGCTACAGGAGTCTCAGAGTCCATCAGTAGCTGCATTTCCTCGTAATTGGCCTTGAGGCCTCTACAATTCCACTGTACAATTCTGGAATCCATGGCTTATTCTAGATGACCTACTTGGAGCTATTTGGCCTTGGGAGGCCCCCGGGGGGGGTTTCCCTTTATTCCAGTGACCTTGGTATTTTTATTCTTGGGTTTGGATGGAGAGGAGGACAACCCCCTTTTGGGGGAAGTCTTTCTCTCTGGAGAGGGGAGATCCCTCTGGTTAGAGCGGAGGTTATTTCCTCCTCTCTCACCTCGGGCATCCTCTCCGCTTTGATTTCTCCCCTTAGGGAGTTGGTCAACCTCTAACTCAGTAGAGGTTGGGGTGTCTGGCTGGGTTCTCTGAGGGGAACCTGTGTCAGACATGATGTCTCCGGGTTCTCCCGGAGTATTGGTTTTGACATGCTGCTCAGTCTCCATGCTCTCATCAGCGAGCACAGAGAACCTGTTCTTTAGCATGACAGCAGGGCTTTCTTGTTTCTTCAGAGGTGTGTTCTTTGGCGGTGTTTTCTTCTGAGTTGGGGGAGGAGGAGGGGGTGGTGGGGTCAATGTGTCCGTCTGTGTGGCTATGGATCTTCCTTTCTTAGCAACAGCCTGGGCGTAGGTCTTTGTCAAGCCGAATTGGCCCTTGGGTAGGGCCAGTACAGCCGATTTCGCCTGGCTAAAGGTACATCCGTTTCTTGCCTTGTACTCCTGCACGGCAACCTCCTGTTTCCACACAGGGCAGTCCTTGGAGTAGGCTGAGTGGCCAGCTTGACAGTTTGGGCATTTGAACTGGGCTGTGCAGCCCTTGTCCTCATGACCCTCTCCAGCACATCTGGCACACACAGTGTTCCTCTTACAGACTGCCGCGCCGTGTCCATAACCCTGGCACTTGAAGCACCTCATGGGGTTAGGTATGTAGGGCCTCACTGGAACTCGTAGGTATCCTGCCTTCACATACTCTGGCGGTGTCCTAGTTCCGAATGTGAGGATAATAGTGGCGGTTTTGACCTCCTCACCCTCCCTGCGCCTGGTAATGCGCCGGGCATGGGTGATTCCTTCAATGCCCTCCACTATTTCCTTCTCGGAACATTCCAGTAGGTCCCTAGAGCTGATTACACCTCTGCTGGTGTTCAGACTCCTGTGTGGCATGACTTCCACTAGGAGATCACAGAGTCTTCTGCATCTTAAAAGCCCATCAGAGTGTGTCTTGCTGTCTACTTCTACAAGTAGTTCCATTGTTTTGTGTAGCTTAGATACACTCTTGGGCTCTCCCACTACTGACTTGAGTCCCTTATAGATAATAAAAGGGCTCAACTTGGTCAGGCTTTTTCCCTCCTCTGTGCATCTAACCACCAGAAATGATGGCCAGGTGGCACAGCTTTTTGCGACCTCCTCTTTTTTATCCTCAATTCGTCGTTTCTTGCCCAGACATAGGTCTGGGGCAAGTAGTTTTGTGTGTGTTTTTTGGTCCATATATATTTTGGTTAATTCGGCACCTGTGCTCCCCACCCGCCATCGAGTCCAACAAGGGGACGGGCCATTCGGATGTCCAGAATGAGCCCGCCAGGGCTACACAGGTGCTATACTCAGTCAGCTGCTACATCGGACATGTGTCCAATACAGCAGCTCCCTGATTGACCCTCCAGCCACCGCCCTCCAGCATAGGTCGACGACCTATGCTGGTAGCTCGGCATGACCAGCCGGTTGACCCAGAGCGGGCCATCTGGGTCTCAGGTCTAGGGGAACTTGGAGCCAAAGTATTGTGTTGTTGTGGTTTATCCTCAGATAGCCACCACTCAAACACCAGGATCTCTTTATCCCCCCTTACCCGTCGCAGTCCACGGCAAACGGACTGGTCTAGGACGTAGTGAGAATTTAAAGTTAAGGAGACAGTGTGATGATCAATGAAGGCAGACTTAGGAAAAGAGGAGGCAGACACAATGATAGAAAAGAAGTAGGGCACTTTTGAGCTCCAAAAGTGCTAAGGAAAGAGGAGCGCAGTTTAACGTCATGTCTCGGGACGATGAAAACTTGTTTTATAACTAAAAGATTTACCAATATATTTCTCTTTAATGCCGATAGCCAATGGGCACAACACAGACACATTATAAAAATCACCAAAACAAAATAAACGTTTCATACAAATTAACCTCAACAGAATACATATACTTATGCAAATTACGCCACACACAAACACAGTACGCTAACACACAAACAAAAGAACAAACGTTTAAAAACTCAGTATCAAAGGCGTAGCCACCAACCAATGTATCATGGGCTCGTTAAAGGTGACTAGATTCCAAAGAGGACCCCTCCCCACCTTTAACACATGAATCTCCTGTAATGACCAAAAAATCCTAGTCAGGTCCAGAAAGCCAAAAAAATGAACGCACTTTGAAATGTCCAAAACTATTCACGACATCCTGTTGGAAAGAATGGTTACAACCAAAAACGTTTTGTAACAGCCCTGGATCTAAATCCGATAAGAAGTGAGAATGATAACACATACAGAAGTGCACATACAGATATCACACTATGGTATTGCGAAAGATTGCGTACAAACTCCAGACTTGAAGCGCCACCATGCCAACTCAGAAAACAAACGACAAAATCTTAGATTTGGTGGGCTCACGCGCGAGCTGCCACCTTGCGTTATTAATAGACGAAACTAGTGTGCGACTGGGAAGATGGGGGAGAATCTCGAAGCGATGAGTGCACCTTCCAGGGGCAGAGACTGCGATAGAAAGAGAATCCCACTATAGTGTCCACACAAAAGATAGAACAAAAATATCTTTATTAGCTCAAACGCTCCCCCCCCCATACCAAAAAATTCCAACACTCACTCCCACAGTATTTCCTCATGATTCGTGAGTGTGTGTGTGTGTACGTGGGTTGATAGTGGTCGAGACTGCAGCGTACTGCGCCGGTGTTTTCAATGTTAAAGGTTTTCCAACAAACAATTATTATCAATTGCTGGATTGAGCGAATGAAAACATGCATTATAAAACAGAGTGGGGAGAATAGGGAGTTGGGAGTATAGGGAGTGTGGAGTATTGGGAGTAGAGGGAGTTGGGAGTATAAGGAGTGTGGAGTATAGGGAGTTGGGAGTATATGGAGTTAAGAGTATAAGGAGTTAAGAGTATAAGGAGTTGGGAGTATAGGGAGTGTGGAGTATAGGGAGTTGGGAGTATAGGGAGTTGGGAGTATAACGAGTGTGAAGTATAGGGAGTTGGGAGTATAGGGAGCTGGGAGTATAGGGAGCTGGGAGTATAGGGAGTATGGAGTATAGGGAGTTGGGAGTATAGGGAGTTGGGAGTATAGGGAGTTGGGAGTATAGGGAGCTGGGAGTATAGGGAGTATGGAGTATAGGGAGCTGGGAGTATAGGGAGATGGGAGTATAGGGAGTATGGAGTATAGGGAGTTGGGAGTATAGTGAGTGGGAAAAATAGGGAGTGTGGAGAATAAGAAGTGAGGAGAATAGGGTTTGGGGTCGAATAGGGAGTGAAGAGAAAAGTGATTGGGGAATATAGGAAGTGAGGAGTATAGGGAAAAAGAGAATAGGGAGTGAGGAGAATAGGGAAAAAGAGAATAGGGAGTGAGGAGAATGGGGAAAAAGAGAATAGGGAGTGAGGAGAATAGGGAAAAAGAGAATAGGAAGTGAGGAGAATAGGTAAAAAGAGAATAGGGAGTGAGAAGAATAGGGAAAAAAAGAATAGGAAGTGACGAGAATAGGGAGTGAGAAAAATAGGGAAAAAGAGAATAGGGAGTGAGAAGAATAGGGAGTGAGGAGAATATGGAGTGAGGAGAATAGGGAAAAAGAGAATAGGAAGTGAGGAGAAAAGAGAAAAAGAGAATACTCAGTGAATAGGAAGTGATGAGAATAAGGAGTGAGAAGAATAGGGAAAAAGAGAATAGGGAGTGAGGAGAATAGGGAGTGAGGAGAATATGGAGTGAGGAGAATAGGGAAAAAGAGAATAGGAAGTGAGGAGAAAAGGGAGTGAGGAGAATAGGGAAAAAGAGAATAGGGAGTGAGGAGAATAGGGAGTGAGGAGAATAGGGAGTGAGGAGAATAGGGAAAAAGAGAATAGGGAGTGAGGAGAATAGGGGAAAAGAGAATAGGGAGTGAGGAGAATAGGGAAAAAGAGATTAGGGAGTGAGGAGAATAGGGAATGAGGAGAATAGGGAGTGAGGAGAATAGGGAGTGAGGAGAATAGGGAGTGAGGAGAATAGGGAAAAAGGGAATAGGAAGTGAGGAGACTAGGGAAAAAGAGAACAGGGAAAAAGAGAATAGAGAGTGAGGAGAAAAGGGAAAAAGAGAATAGGAAGTGAGGAGAATTAAGAGTGAGGAGAATAAGGAGTAAAGAGAAAAGCGATTGAAGAGTATAGGAGGTGAGGAGAGTAGGGAGAAAGAGAGTAGGGAGAAAGAGACTAGGGAGTGGGGAGAATAAGGAGTGTTTGTGGTGTGTGCCAAGGTTTCGTTACGTGCAGAACATAGACAACAAAAAAATACGTGGTTGTATAAACAGAAAGAGAGAGGAAAAGACAAAAGAAGAGAGTGAAGGGCGAATGAGAAAGAAAAAAAAAGAGAAGACGAAAGAATGGGAAAGAAAGAATACATACCGAAAAAGTGAGAAAGGAAGAAAGAGAAGATAGAAAATAAAGGAGACAAATAAAAGTAAAGCGAGACAGGGGTAAGCAAACATTTTTTTCTCTTGTAATGATGAGAACGAGAGACGGAGACAGACATAACAGATAAGAGAAGAAATGAAAAAGAAAAGAGAGACAAAGAAAGAAAAAAAAAGAAGACAGAGAGAGAAAGAGAAGAAAACAATGATTGAAAATGAGAGAGTGAATAAATCAACTACACAATAAATTCAAGCTAGAAAGTTACAGACAAGAACACTCACACACACACACAAACATTACAACACACAAACACCTGGTAACACATTTCTATAAACACAAATTTGCAGACGAACTGACAGACAATCTCCAGTACCCCCAGGAAACATGCTTACACAAATTTTAATTTGGACAGATTTGTACCTGGATATAAAGTTTCTAATTTTCCTTTCCTTGTTAATGGCTCACTCATTTTCTCATAAAAATAAATATTATTATTCAAAAGTTTATTCATAAAATGAAGTACCAAGATTATTTTAAACATTTTAGTGTTATAAATAAAAACTATTTTTTAAAAATAGTACACGAGAAGCACAATGGGTGCATAAAAGCTTTACTTCTTACTCAGAATGAATGAGTGGTTGGAACTTCAACCCCATGGGATAGGCAATGAGTGTGCATCCCAGAACTAGTAACAACGAGGAAAGAATGAATCAGAAAGTTCTAGAAATAGATAGTCAGGTGTTTATGCCCAGGTACATCGACGATGATCATTCATCTTTACAAAACCAGGAGTTGGGTAACAACTGAGGGCGAGGTGGGGGGAGGGGGTAAACCTGAATACGAAAACAATGAGTTGATGTTTTTAAATTCAGGTGATTACGTTAACAGAGAGAGAAAGAGAGGGAGAGAGAAAGAGACAGAGAGAGAGAGGGGGAGGGAGAGAGAGAGAGAGAGAGGGAGGGAGAGAGAGAGAGAGGGAGTGAGAGAGAGAGAGGGAGGGAGAGAGAGAGACAGAGAGAGAGAGGGGGAGGGAGAGAGAGAGAGGGAGGGAGAGAGAGAGAGAGGGAGGGAGAGAGAGAAAGAGACAGAGAGAGAGAGGGAGGGAGAGAGAGAGGGCGGGAGAGAGAGGGAGGGAGAGAGAGGGAGGGAGAGAGAGAGGGAGGGAGGGAGAGAGAGAAAGAGAGCATAAAAACAACCAAAATCTGCATATAGAAACAAGCTCAACTGGAAAGACGGTCAAACACACACAGACACACAGTTTCGTTGGATAGTGGTTGACTTATGTATCAAGTCATGAATGATTTATAAAGTCATGTATAATGTATCAAGTCATGTATGATGTATCAAGTCATGAATGATGCATAAACTCAAGAATGATGAATCAAGTCACGAATGATATATAATGTCATGTATAATATATGAAGTCACGAATGATATATAAAGTCATGTATAATATATGAAGTCACGAATGATATATAAAGTCAAAAATGATATATCAAGTCATGAATGATATATCAAGTCACGAATGGTGTTTCAAGCCGAGCCTGGTGCTTGTTTGGTTTGTGTCTACTTTTGTTTCACTGTCTACACCAACAAACTCTAAGCTAGTCAGTCATCACAAACTGTTTTTCAAAACTCTTTTATTTCCATTACGTTCTACAGTCCCGATGCTCAAACCCTGACAACTTACTCAAGATGTGATTGTTAATCGATCTTCAACCCCACCCCTCATCTGCATTTTAATGTAAATGTATTGTCCTAATACAACACTTTGATCAATCCATCACTAACTAGCACATAGTAAGACCGACAAAGAAAATAGTGACCTTGACCTTCCTCCCCTCTCCCTCCAAAAAAAAAATATAAGAAAAACATAACCAAAATATAAGAAAAACATAACCAAGAACTTTTTTTTAAAGACACGAATGTTGTATGTAGGGTTACTTTTCTAAACTTGTAAATTTTTGTAACAGGACATTTTTTTTAAGGTCAGCGCATCTCAGCTGAATTGTGTGAGTGATTCATTTTCTATCGATTCAGCGCTGTAGGAAACAATCTACACATGAATCAGTTTCACAACATGTTTTGAGTCACAACTCAGACCCGGTCCTTGAGTTTGCGTGACTAAGCCCCACACACAGAGCCAAACCAAACAAGCTCCTAAGCGATAAAAAGAACCTGCACAAAATGTATAGACGACACACAAAATGGTAAATCTATATTGCGGCCAAAAATGTTTCGTCGGTTCATGTATTAAGCGTTTTTCAATCATTGGCTTTTTAAAAAATAATCTGGCAACAATTCAATGCAAAATCTGGCAACATTTATTGTAAGATTTTAAATTAAGCACACCTTGCGGTAAAGTTATGACTAAGTCGCTAGACAGAACGTTTGAGTATGCAAGAAATTATACACCAAATATAAACACTTAAAAGGAAGATAGATTAACAATGAAAGCAGCTCCAAATGTATGTTGACATAATTAGTAAATCAAAAGGTGTATAATTCGCCTATTTCTGCGATCGCCATCTTTTCGCCCCCTTTCGTTCAAGAATGTTTTGAAGCACAGCCAATATCAAATAACTAACAAGCAAAACACGTGTTTTCGGAACTCTTGACAACTGTTACGCAAAAAAATAAACGCATTTAAATATCATAGACCTTCGACAAAAGGAGCAGTAACTCGAGAGCAAGCGGGAAGCTATTTATAGATTAAACTTTTAATTCAGGCTTTTTTTTTTTCTCGTTATAGAAGGTCAACAAATACTTTCTTTGTGATCCATCTTACATCTAGAGAAACTTAAGGTTGACACAAGAAACAAGAAGAAATATTTGTTCCTTTATTACTCACACATGGTAATTACAAAAGAAAAAAAAATACTATTCTTTCGTGTATGCTTAATGCATAAACAAAGTAGTGTTTCCATACTCATGTAAAACATGTAAGTTTTAAAAAAGGTTTAGAGTGCATATCATAAAACTGAAATTTCATTTACTATTCACAAATTAAAAAAGCGTACAGAAGATATTTATTTTTTTGCTAACAATGTTTTTCTATTCCACGTTACACCACAAGTCCACCAAGTACACCACAATGAGCGACTTAAGACTTGTATCCCCTTGAGGACTATTATGTCTTTGTTAGACGTATGGCGTATGCATAGACACTTCTAAATCAGTGTTATTTTCAGAACAAAAATTAGAATGGCAATGTCTTCGATTCCGAAGATTAAGGATAAACGCAGTGTTTCGCGTGACTATGTAGACCCAGTTGCAACCTGCATATTTTGCCACAACTAATATTGACAAAGTCGTTGTCCGCTTGGGGGGGGGGGGGAAGGGGTTTCAGTTACCTTTTCGTCTTCTGTGCCTGTCTTCGGCAATTGAATGTGAATGTTTTGTTCTAATACAACACTTTGAGCAATCCATCACTAACCAGCAAAGAAAATATTGATCTTTTTTTTTTTTTTGCTTTTTAAATAGGGAACGACATAATGAACTATAATTAGTTCTTGTCCATACAAGCTTTTAACAGAGGCTACATCCTATATCTATTTATTTCTAGTACAATATTTTCAAATGTTATAGACAACTTGTGCAATATAGAAGGGGATCCTCGCAGTGGAACTTAGACGCTAGGTGTCACTTACAAAGACCGCATCTCGAATGAAGAGATTAGAAACAGAATTAATACAGCGATTGGACTCCACGACCACCTGTTATCCACTGTCAAAAGCGTTAACTCAAACTCTATGGCCACATCACACGGTCCTAAGGACTCGCAAAGACGTTCCTTCAGGGAACAGTACCAGGAAGAAAAAGAAGAAGAAGAAGAGGAAGACAGAGAAGGCAATGGGAAGACAATATCAAAGAATGGCCAGGCCTGTCAGTGAATGAAATTCTGTCCAAGGCAAAGTACAGAGAGGAATGGAGAAAGACGGTTGACATATCTTGTGTGGTGCCCCAAAGTTCCAACAGACTAAGGGATAGTTGAAGATGAAAGAGAAACTATTATAAACATTTTTTTTTAAATAAGATAGCAATGAAAGAGAAAAAATTAATTTACTTTAAAAGCAAAATAACTTCAACACCGATAGAGAAAAATGCTAATCAACTAGTCAAGTAGACCCGTCTTACACCTGAGTGGCGAACAATTTTAGTGGCACTTTGTCTATTTTTTTTTTTATGAAAGCGTCGGCTTAGTTTTTATTTAATTATGTATTGAATGAGGTATTCATTATAATTCTCTCACTATTTTTACTGCCAATGTTTCGTTGGTTGGTTTTATCCTGGTCATCGGACGTGATCATACATTCAGAGATATGCTGGGAGTAAGATTTTAAGAGTTGTCGTCCATGCAGAGGGTGACAGGAAACGGAAGATGGAGGAAACACGAATGCAATGTCCCAAATAGACTTTAGGACAGTGTTTCCCAAACTTTTGACTTTTGTGTACACCTTTTATAATTTATGTAATGCTAAGTACCCCTCGCCACCCCCACCCCCCCACCACGCCATACTTTAATTTATCAACAGAACATAATAACTAGTATTTTAAAATGTCAGCATAGTTAATGAGGTACAACGCGTTCCCCCTCCAAAGTCTTCCCGTACCCCTGGGGGTACCCCACATTGGGAAACACTGCTTTAGGACATGGGACTGACACACCTAATCAACATAGATCGTTTTGATCTAGTTCCGGTTAGAAAGAAACGCTTCAACAATCTTTGGATAAATCTAATCCATTCTGTCAAGTTGTACATTGAGCAGAACATCATTAAAACAGTCTACAAAAAAACGGAATACTCCGGTCCAGTCAAAATATTAGACTTCACTTACAAATTTTGTTATTCATTAGTTAGGGTTAGGGTTAGAGTACTCTGAATGCATAACGCGCTGATATAATCTACGACTTCAAACAGGTAAATAAGAACAGCCTGACTTAAAAAACTACTTTCTAGACATAACCGAAGACTACGGATCATAGAGCTGCATCAGCAATTTTTAAAAAGATACAAATAATTGTCCTCTTGTAGTCCTCTGGTTGAGCCGAAACGATCCTTATGCAGGATATAACGTGTAGGATTGCCTTACTTATCATTATCAATATGAGCTTGTTCTTATAGCTTATACAGTTAATGTCTCTGGCACATGGCAAAGCTTCTTCCCGTCTCCTGCACGCTCCACTGTGAATGCACCCTGTATTAATTTCTCTGCCTTCAAGATGCAATCTAGTTTTATGTGTTTTGAATGGCAATGACGTCACAGGAGGGGAAGGCGGAAGACGAACTGACATGGCAGATTATGAGCATTTGTGTGCTCTTTTAAATTTAATTTAGGATTTAAAAAAAAAAAATCTATTAAATACTTAGAAAGATAGAGGCACATTTCTTATTTCATATGCTAGGACTAATTCGTTCAAGTGCTCCTCCCCCCCCCTAGTGCCATTATCGAGAATGGAATGGGTTGCCTGAATCAGCCAGGAAAAACCAACGACTTGGCGGAGTCACTGAAGAACACGCATGACTAGATTGACACATGGAATGCCTAGGACAAAATTATCTTTTTTGAAGAAACGTCTGTAGTCTACAAGACAAGATTAAACTCATGAGAAATACAAGCCAGTAGTTTGTTGACCAAACATTAGAAAGAACGCATCGAAGCTTGTCCCACGTGATCCGACAAATAGATCAACGGGGCCGTAGGGCTGAAGATATGAAGTATAACAGTGGAATACGGTTTAGGATGGCATTGTGTAGATTGCATAACCACTGTAAACTGTTTTATTAACTGAGTTATGAGCATATATTGAATATTCATAGCCATTGATACCGATGTTTCAGTGTTAGAAAAATACATGAATACAAAAAAAAAAATTGATTATTTGTATTTTGAGATTACTATAACTGGTTGTGAAATAATGCATACGAATGTGTTTTTTTCATCTTCTTTTCTGGGTTGAGTCAGAACACACTGTCAAAACAGCAAATAAAAAATAGCCCTCTTCGTCAAATATATATATGGGTGAGTACATAATGCGGAGATTTTCTGCCGCATTGAAATAACGCATACATTTACCTAAACAAAAAAATAGGAAGTCTTGTATCACTTCTGACACCACGTGTAATAAAATACAACTTAAAATGCCAACTGGATCGTCTTTCTATCATAGATCATAGCACCTTGAGTATGCCTTGAAACAAAAAAAAAAGGCGAGAGAAGGGAGACAAGAGAGAGAGAGAGAGAGTGAGAAAGATATAAAAAAAATTATCTATAAATTATATTAATGTTTTGTACAGAGATCTAGAGGTCAGTGACAGAGCTGGACTCGCCATTACCATCCCAACCTTCTCCAAATAATTTCGTTCTGGGTCTCAAGGAAAAACGAGCAGGCTACTTTTGAAGACAACAGAGAAGAAGCCCCGTTTGTTCTGAGCAATGCATCGAAATTTTCACACAAATAGTAGGGGACCAAGATTCGAACTCTGGACTTTCGCAAAAACAACAACAACAAAAAAAAACAAACAAACTTACCACTAGTTCAATCAAGCTTTATTCATAGATTCGGGCATTATAAAATAGATTTTCCATTTATTAACTAACTCATGGAATAGAATGCTGTTTCAAATGTTGTTTTTAAAAAAGAATTTTGATACAAACTTCTTTTTAGTTAGTTAGTTTTAGTTGTCCGTGAATGTAAATTATGCCATTTTGAAAATGCTGATAACGAGAAACATATGTATTTGGAATGTCCATTATTCCTTAAAGTTATAAGTACTGTCAGTACTTATTAAAAGCTAACTGTGGCAACTATGTGAATGTTAACTTGTCTATTGTTTTAAACAAGCTGCCAAAACTAAAAAAAATAAAATTTCACATAACCTCAACTTGATTATTGTTTCCGAATACAGGAATCTTGTTTGGGCTAGCTGGCTGTAAGCTCTATATAATTATCAAGTGTTTGATCCTAATCACTTAGAATTGACATTTAGGAAAATTATTGATTTTAGGGTAGAGAATTATCTAGTTTGATTTTCATATGCTTGTACAATACTCAGGCAGTATGCCAGAAATGGGGTGTTGGGGGTCAGGGATATTTGATATTGTGTTGATTGTTCTGGGGTAGAGGATCCTTGTATCATTTTTCTGTCTCTGGTGGTTTAGGTAGTATGTCTTTGCTATTTAATAATATTTCTATTACTATTGTTATATTTTTGTAAAGTAATTAAGTATAGGTTAATCATTTTCAATTGTTTATGATTTAATACTTGTGAATTATGAAAACCACAAAAGAGGAAAGAGGACCCATATGAGAGGCATATAAAGGCCAAAAAAGGCAAAGAAAAGAGGCCTAAGGCCAAAGGATTCCTATGATGATAAAGCTAAAATTGAATACAACAATTTATCTGGTTTCCTAAAAAAAAAAATAATAATAATACAGATGTAATTTTAATTTAAATACTGTACAAATATCACAATCGACTTTGTCATGGTCATACTCTCGTTGTTTAAAGGGAATCCCCAATAATGTATTAGAAAATTCAATGTGTCTTGTACTTTTTGTTGCTGTATAGACGCTCTCTCGCTCTGTCTCTCTCTATATATATATATAGATGTTATGTTTTCTCAGAGGTTCTCTGTTCTCTATTTAAGGTGTCGTAAAAGTTAAAGAGACCAGGGGGGAGGGCAATATAGCACGCACCTACATATAAATCCCACCTTACATTACAGACACATACTGAGTACAAAATTCAATACCAGTTTCACGCAACCGCATTCGGAGCATCAGAACACATCCACGACCCTAGGGATCCACCGACAATTAGTCACAAGGCATTAGTTCACTTAATACTTAATATAAATAAGACTAACAACTTCAAAAAATCTTTCACGCGACTTCAAGAAACTAGCAAACTCATTCAAGATACTATTTCAAAACAAAACACTAGGGCTAACACGTTAAACTGTACAATACTTCCACACGACCCAAGACACCAACAAACTCATATTATTCAAGATACTATTTCATAACAAAACACTAGGGCTAACACTTTAAACTGTACAATACTTTCACGCGACCCCAAGACACCAGCAAACTCATATTCAAGATACTATTTCATAACAAAACACTAGGGCTAACACTTTAAACTGTACAATACTTCCAGGCGACTCAAGACACCAGCAAACTCATATTATTCAAGATACTATTTCATAACAAAACACTAGGGCTAACACTTTAAACTGTACAATACTTCCAGGCGACTCAAGACACCAGCAAACTCATATTATTCAAGATACTATTTCATAACAAAACACTAGGGCTAACACTTTAAACTGTACAATACTTCCACTGGACCCCAAGACACCAGCAAACTCATATTATTCAAGATACTATTTCATAACAAAACACTAGGGCTAACACTTTAAACTGTACAATACTTCCAGGCGACTCAAGACACCAGCAAACTCATATTATTCAAGATACTATTTCATAACAAAACACTAGGGCTAACACTTTAAACTGTACAATACTTCCACTGGACCCCAAGACACCAACAAACTCATATTCAAGATACTATTTCATAACAAAACACTAGGGCTAACACTTTAAACTGTACAATACTTCCACTCGACCCCAAGACACCAACAAACTCATATTCAAGATACTATTTCATAACAAAACACTAGGGCTAACACTTTAAACTGTACAATACTTCCAAGCGACTCAAGACACCAGCAAACTCATATTCAAGATACTATTTCATAACAAAACACTAGGGCTAACACTTTAAACTGTACAATACTTCCACTCGACCCCAAGACACCAACAAACTCATATTCAAGATACTATTTCATAACAAAACACTAGGGCTAACACTTTAAACTGTACAATACTTCCACGCGACAACAATAAACTCATATTTAAGGGACTTATTTACAACAAAACGCTAGGGATAGATTAATAAAACTGTACAATAATTTCACGCGAAACCAAGACACCTCCATAATCTTTTATTATTGATAACGATGTTACTTGAAAAAATTGCAAATTACAGCACGCGGGCCATATCTTGACGCGACTTAGTGGTATTCGGCCCTTTTCAATGTCGGCACGAAGAGTAGAAACTCATTAAAAAACTAGATTACAAAGACAAGCGGCCCCAATAGAATAGATAAGGAATATTCAAGTCTTGTTTTTTTTAGCGGCCCCTGAAAGGGGAAATAACCCTATTAGTTTTGTGTGGCCTATCTGTCCGTCCGTTCGTCCCGTTTAAATCTCAGAAACTAGAAGAAAAAAATGAAAATCGAACATCATGATATTTTAGATTAAAGTTCTGATGCAACGGCTACTTTTTTTTTTCTTTTCCGAAAGTGAAACATCTAATTTTTTAAATTATCAATGCAGGCTGATTTTTCAAAAAAAATACACGACTTTTCAATGAAAAACTTCAGGGGAGGTCATTTTGTTTTAAAATGTCACAGACTTCTTCATTAATAAATCAAGCTTCATTCATAGATTCGAGCATTATAAAATAGATTTTCCATGTATTAACTAACTCACGGAGTAGAATGCTGTTTCAAATGTTGTTTTTAAAAAAGAATTTGGGTTAGGGCAAGAGGACCCATATGAGAGGCATATAAAGCCAAAAAAGGCACACACAAAAAGAGGCCTAAGGCCAAAGGATTCCTAAGATGATAAAGCTAAAATTGAATAGAGCAATTTATGAGGTTTCCAAAAAAAAAAAATTAATAATAATATAGATGTCATTTTAATTTAAATACTGTACAAATATCACAATCGACTTTGTCATGGTCATACTCTCCTTGTTTAAAGGGAATCCCCAATAATATATTAGAAAATTCAATGTGTCTTGTACTTTTTGTTGCTGTATAGACTCTCTCTCGCTCTCTCTCTCTATATATATAGATGTTATGTTTTCTCAGAGGTTCTCTGTTCTCTATTTAAGGTGTCTTAAAAGTTAAAAGAGACCAGGGGGGAGGGCAATATAGCACGCACCTACATATAAACCCCACCTTACATTACAGACACATACTGAGTACAAAATTCAATACCAGTTTCACGCAACCGCATTCGGAGCATCAGAACACATCCACGACCCTAGGGATCCACCGACAATTAGTCACAAGGCATTAGTTCACTTAATACTTAATATAAATAAGACTAAAAACTTCAAAATTCTTTCACGCGACGTCAAGAAACCAGCAAACTCATATTCCAGATACTATTTCATAACAAAACACTAGGGCTAACACTTTAAACTGTACAATACTTTCAAGCGACTCAAGACACCAGCAAACTCATATTCAAGATACTATTTCATAACAAAACACTAGGGCTAACACTTTACACTGTACAATACTTCCACGTGACCCCAAGACACCAGCAAACTCATATTCAAGATACTATTTCATAACAAAACACTAGGGCTAACACTTTAAACTGTACAATACTTCCACACGACCCAAGACACCAACAAACTCATATTATTCAAGATACTAATTCATAACAAAACACTAGGGCTAACACTTTAAACTGTACAATACTTCCACACGACAACAATAAACTCATATTTAAGGCACTTATTTACAACAAAACGCTAGGGATAGATTAATAAAACTGTACAATAATTTCACGCGAAACCAAGACACCTCCATAATCTTTTATTATTGCTAAAGACGTTACTTAAAAAAGTTACAAATTACAGCACTCGGGCAATATCTTGACGCGACTTAGTGGTATTCGGCCCTTTTTAATGTCGGCACGAAGAGTAGATACTCATTAAAAAAAAAAAACTAGATTACAAAGACAGGCAGCCCCAATCGAATTCACCAATAAACCAGGAATATTCAAGTCTTGTTTTTTTTTTTTAGCGGCCCCCGAAAGGGGAAAAGACGATATTAGTTTTGTGTGGCCTCTCTGTCCGTCCGTTCGTCCCGTTTAGATATCAGAAACTAGAAGAAAAAATGAAAATCGGACATCATCATATTTTAGATCAAAGTTCTGATGCAACGGCTACTTTTTTTTTCTTTTCCGAAAGTGAAACATCTAATTTTTAAAATTATCAATGCAAGCTGATTTTTTCAAAAAAATACACCACTTTTCAATGAAAAACTTAGTAAAAAAAAAGAATCTATGTAACCGTAGATATTCTTGAGACGTAATTATAGATTTATGCCCCATTTCTTTTCTTGTCCTACCTTTAACGTTTATTGCCCTTTTTTAGAGTTGGGAAGCGTGGTCGAGAGGCCAAGTGCGCTTGAACTTGGCTTGGCTTGTCTTGGCTACCTAGAAGGGGGCTCGAGGTTCGACACGCGACTCGGGCAGAGTTGTGTTTACTGAGCGCCTAAAGGCAGCACGGATACCCCCCCCCCCCAACTGGTCCACAAATGTGATTGGACCAAAAGCGCTATGAGCATGCTATAAGCATGAAAGTAGCGCTATATAAAAGCTATAATAAAAGTCAAGTTTCCCATTAGGTTTGTTTCCTTGCCCCTTATTTGAGTTCTGTTGCCCCTTCCCTGAGTTTCATTGCCCTTCCTCTAATTTTATCACCATTTCTTTCATTTTTAGATCTAGTCTTACACAGCAAAGTGGGTCTTGAAAAAAAAAAAAGATTCAAATATACACTACAGCTGTACATCTAAACAAAAAAAAAACAAAAAAACAAACAAACCCAAAAGCCTTGAGGTGAAAAAAAAAAAAAGAAAACAGTACTCTTATACAAAAATAAATTTTAAAAAAATTTTGCTGCTATTTATGATGAAAAAACAAACAATGAACAAGTCACAGGTGCTAAGTCTCTTCCTTTCTCTCTGTTTCCTTCCCAAGCACAGAAATCCCATTTAAAAATCATAACTTGTCTAAGATCTATTACGAGCCAAAAAAACAAAACAAACAAAAAAATAACCGAGAAACTGAAGACCAGGAACTGAAGTAGCAATAAAAATATTTGTGTGTCTGTGTGTGTGTGGGAGTGATAGATGGAGGGAACCAGAGAGCGAAGACTATTAGTAAGATGAGTCAAAGGTGAAGCCTTGTGAAATAGTGAGCTGAGCTAACTCATACATCATAATACCTGTAGACAATAATGAACCAACAGAGCCAGTGTTTGGCAGAGTTTGGGGGTGCACTAGTCAAAGCGTACAACAAATATCTCGATAACAAATGACACTGTGAGTGCGGTGAGCCAAACTTTGGCAACTACCAGCTTTCAGAAAGTGTCATTTCTACTAGCTCTAGTAAAAACTAAGTGTTATGTGTAAAGTAAAGTTACACTTTCAGACCTTGCGATTTATATGGCAGATGAAGTAAAGGTCATCTATTTCTGTGGCCCACAGTCAACGAGGGTGTCATGTGGCCAGCACAACGAACTTTACTTTTCCCCGACTAATGTCAGGTACCCATAAGAGCTGGTTGGGCTCAGAGGCGCCCAAAGATCCCGAAATTAAAAATCACAGTCTTCACCGGGGTTCGATCCCGGGACCCCCGGTTCAAAAGCCAAGCGCTTTATCTCTCAGCCTATGCGGCTTTATATAATGTAAAACACTGGTGCCCAACCTTTTTTCGGCAATCGAGTCACTGGCCTCATAACTAGAAACAATAACGTTTTGTCTAATTGGCAACATTTTCTGCGGTTTTATTACATATAAATGATATTGTGGAGTTTGGAGAGACCGGAAAGCATCGCGTCACGGGCCAGATGTAGCCCGCAAGCCGTAGTTTAGGCATCACTTTACTAATTTTTAGTAAAGACTATGTTTGCGAGTTAACAAAGAAAAAAAAAGGAGAGGAGTTAACATAGAAGGAGGGAAGGGACATGGGTAAACTCCCTCCCTGCACGCAAAAACTAAGCACTGCTAATAGCTACTTTTAATAGTCCTCCACTGTCAAACATGTTTAGTCTGGCCAGCATCAATGTCGGACTTGGAACGCGAATCTCCCTGACTTTCAACGTGACTTTAAAATTATGGTTACTTCCCGTGGGGAGGCTCATGGCCCACTCGCCGTGTCACGATCGTCGTAGAGTCACAGAGAGCAAGAGTCAATCTAACAAACAGATGCTCCTCTGGGATTGCAACTGATGACGTAACTGCTTGGCACTTCTGCCAGAGTTATACGGCTTCCCGCACTCTCTACCCCATAACTTTAAAGTATACTCTCAAAGACCCAAGAGTTTTAGCACTTTGCACTCAAAATACTGCGTGGTGTGACTCCGATTCCGAGAAACTAGTCCGATACAAATGTAAAATAATAATACTACTTATCAAGTAACAAGGTTGTGACTTCACGTCCTATGAGGTATGCGGGACATGTCCTTAGACAAGATGAATCATGTTCCTCAAAAAATAGAACCAGGTTTCTCAAAGATAGGACCATGTTCATCAAAGATAGGAACATGTTTCTCAAAGATAGGAACATTTTCCTTAAAGATAGGAACATGTTCCTCAAAGATAGGATCATGTTCCTCAAGGATAGGAACATTTCCCTTAAAGATAGGAACATGTTCCTCAAAGATAGGAACATGTTCCTTTAAGGAAAGGAACAGCACGGAGGTCGAAACGAAATAACGTTAACAGGGAGGTGCTTGTGTAACATGGAGTATACCTTTATAGAAAGAAAGAAACGTCAGAAATGTATAAGATAAGATAAATATGATAAGTGCTGAATAAAAGATCCATGGGAATGAGAAAGTCATGAAAAGTCTTTTAGCCCAAGAGTAAAAAAGAGTAAAAAAAAAAACTTTGAAAAAAAAAAAAAAAAAAAACAACGAACAATTCGACGAAGTTTCCCAAAGCAAGACCACAATTCTCGTGGCTTTAATTAAATGCTCAATCGAATTTGAGAGTCAACCCCTACCTCATCTTTTTCACCTCTGAGTGCTACCTGGCCAACTAGATATCAAGCTTCCCGAGAAATCACAGGACGGAAACAGGCAAGAATACAACGGGGGCCATGGCAATTTCAACCTTTATCCCCCCCCCCCTTTTCGTCGCCCCCCCTCCCCCGAGGCAGTGGTACAGATGGTCCGGTTCGTCAAGTGTCTGATGCCAGAAATGTCGATGTCACGTCTGCAGCCATCAGGCTGTGAAGCGGAGGTGTTAACACAGGTAGAATATCCACCTCAAAATCACTCAGGTGAGATTAAAAAAAAAAAAATTGGGAGGGGGGGGGGGCTGCTTCCTTGTTGTTGTCGTTTTATTAACTATCTCAAAAAATCATACGTCAAAGCCAGTGTTTAGATGCAAATGTATCACGTGACATGAACGACACTATTAAAAAAATCTTAATACAAAACGTAAATCGAAACGAATAGAAAACAACCCGGTGTTTAGTATCCTGGGATAGTATTTTGTAGGTCCAAACATGTAGATTGTAGTTAACACGGACGAGTTCCGACGGTTAGCACAAGGATCCGGTTCCAATCTCTTTTTCCATTAATTGTTCTTCTTCTTCTTCTTCTTCTTCGTTCTCATTGTTATGTTGGAATGTTCATATGACTAGACCAATACATGAGATGAACTGCGCAGGTGTTTCCAAATCAGGGAGCTCTCCATATAGTTTCCTTTCTGTTGGGGTGTTTTGGGGCCAATGTCTTATACGGGCCTCTTGGTAAAGAGAGCAGTTTTGGAGGACGTGGTCTGCATTCTCTGGTGATACTCCACATGGGCAGATTTCACTGGTTCCAATTTTGAGCTTCCGGTACATGTGTTGTCGCATTCTGTTGTGTCCGGTCCTGAGTCGAAAGATTAGACGTTGGTCTTGTCGGGATAGCTTATAGTAAGCGTCATCTTTCTTGTGATTAATTGTAACTTTTCGAATGTTTAAATAATGGACCTCATTCACCAATCGTAAACAAACAACATTTCGCCACGTGATTCTCTATCTCTTCTATACAGATTACGATCTAATTTTAATACACAGTGGCTGTCACGTGACAGTTTTTCCCCCGTTGTTTTACCAATATGATCACGTGACTAAATGTTGCTTGTTTACGATTGGTGAATGAGGTCCATTGGAATTAAACTTTCCAGTGATGAATGGAGTTTGAAGCACACGAAGAGGCCGGTGTTTCTGAACTAGCAATATCTTTATTTTCTCGACTCACGCCTTTTTTTAATGACAAAACGTTAGCACTTCTGAGTGCTGGGTTGGGTTCGAATCCCAAGTCTACGCTGCTGCATGCGTAGCGAAATTACAAGCGCTTGTCCGTAGTCAAAATAAAGTTTACCTTTCAGACCATGTATGGGGCAAATGATGTTACGGTCATCTGTTTCTATGGCCAACGGTTAACGAGAATGGTGTCATGTGGCCAGCACAACGACCAAACCGCCTTTACTTTACCCAACTTAAAGTCAGGTACCCATTAAAGTTGAGTAGACTCAGGGGTGCCCTAGAAATCCCGATATTGAAAATGCCAGTCTACACCGAGATTTGAACCCAGGACCCCAAGGTTCGGAAGCCGAGCGCTTAACCACTCAGCCACCGCTTGTCCGTAGTACTAGTCACAAATCAACTCCGTAAAACAACTGAAGTTTCTTGAATTGGCTCAGATACGAATGACTGTATAGGAAACTTGAATGGGAATGCACGCCTAAAACACTGAGATATCTGATGGGCGACAGCTTCTTTTTCTAACAATTAATAATAATTCACTTTATAGAACACTGCCAACAAACATACTGTAGGCCCAAAGGCGCTGTGATAACATGACAAACATAAACACGAGAGCTAAAATGACAAACAAAACTCTTAAACAGTTTTAAACAGGTAGGTCTTAATGCTCTTCTTGAATGTAGTGTAGCTTGTCTGTCTGTCTATCTGAGATCAATAGGGAGTGAGTTCCAAACCTTTGGTCTGTGCAAAACACATCCTCTAAGACTGCAGGGTGCTCAGAGACACAATCGAAGATACGACTAGTCTTAAAACAGGAAATGGTGCATGAGATGGTCTAGCTATGTACGGAGACAAGCAAAACCCTACAGAACACTGCTAGATACCTGGACCGTGCTGTAAGGGAGTTTCTCTTAGTCCTTGGAGGCTTACAAATAGGCGTTGGTAGATGAGAGCCAGCTCGTAGCTGCATGCATCGGCGTGAATTCACACGAAATGTTTCATGAATCAAAATAAACATGATATACGCGTGCGCCTCTGCGTGTCCGCTTTAGATATCACTAATGTAGTCGATACATAAGATAGTATCTGCTTCGTTTGACGTCAAGTACAAGATAATAGCTGCTTCCTTTGACGTCAACGACACAGACACGGAGACACACACGTCATTCACCACATACTGAGTTGATTGCACTCACAGCTGGAGACTGGAACATCATTAACTACTTGATGATACAGGGCAAGAAAAGCAAGCTAAAGAAAGGAAAAATACTTTTTAAAAAGCAAAGCTTACAAAGGGAAAGAACCGCTAATTACCGCCATTTAATAATAATAATAATAGTAAGGATATTTCTTATTATAAATACACACCACAAGAGGTTCTCGAGCCTACTGAACATCTATTGTACAGGGATAGGCCTATTGTGACCGACAAAACGGTAGATTTTAATCGCCCTGATCTGGTGTTCATTGATAAAAAAGAAAAAAAAAACACTACCATTATTGACATCGCTGTAGAAAAACTGAAAAAAAAATATGGGATACTAGGCTTTGAGATTAAGCGTTTATGGAAGTTGTCTAAAATAACAATATACCCCATTATTATATCATCCGAGGGGATAATAAAAATTGACCTCACAGACACCTTCAAGGCCCTTAACATTCCTAGGAACATCCTCGTTGCCTGTCAGAGGGCGGTACTGCTGCAGACCTGCCACATCACCAGAAAATTCCTCAGTGGGAACTGTTAAAGGGACTACAATAAATTTTGTTTCCCTTTAACGAATGAATAATCATTCGCTTCTAACATAATAATAATGATTTATGTCAAGAAGGAAGGGTTTAGCTCCCTTTCTGACATGTAAGACAAAATTAATTAAGACTAATTGAGTATCAAATTAGTTAATTTTTTTGATTGTTTTCCTGTATTATCATCGTCTATGATTAATTATGCAAAATTTTCAACTTGATTAGAGAATGGAAATGGGAGAAAAAAAAACGTGACATACGTAACAAGGGGAATAAATCCGTATATACATCCACATCTCTCATTAGGTCAAACATTAATTACCAACAACTAATTAACTAATTATTTTTTTTATTGATTCATGTCTTGTCAAGCACAATGAATACTTGTGCAAAGTTTCAACTTGATCCGAGAATGGGAAGTGGAAAAAAAAAAAAAAAAAAAAAAAAGTTCAAACATTTTACCAGACAGACAGACAAAGTCGATATAAGATTTAAAAGCAAAAAAACTTTCCTAAATGTGTTGACAGTAAAAGCGAGGCATGTTATCGTTTACTCTGCCCCCTTCCACGCCTCTTCTTTAATTATAATCTAATTCCCCCTTTCAGACCTTGCGATCTATGGGGGCAGATGATGTTAAGGTCACCTGTTTCTTTGGCCAACGAGCAGGGTGTCATGTGGCCAGCACAACGACCAACCGCCTTTACTTTCACCAACTAAAATCAGGCACCCATTAGAGTAGGGTGGATTCAGGGGCACCCTAAAAATCCCGAAATTCAAAATCCCAGTCTTCACCGAGCTTCGAACCCAGGACCTCAGGTTCGGAACCGAAGCACTTAACCATTCAACCACCGCGCCTCCTCATCCTCTCCTTGGACATTCGTAAATAGCACGCACACGTGACAACATATAGGATCAAAAGCGCGTTGTTTATGTAAAGTGTCATGACCCTTGACCTACTTTGGAGGGGTCCAATGCGCTAATAACATTTCACCTGTTTCCCCAGCTTTACCAACTAAAGCGTTCAGCGAGATGGACCTGATTAGCTAGTCACTGGATGAACTTTTTAAACCCAATTCAACTACCCCTCTCCCCCCCGGACTTAACGTATTCCACTTAAGACAGCCAATTTTCATCAAAGCTATTTCGATTCCCGCCTTTTAAAAGTGTAATTCTCACGAAGCTTCTCGGCAGGCGATGAGATTTTGTTTTATTCTACTTCCTTTTCCAGGTAAAGGAGAAAAAAATTATCCAATCATCGAACACTTGACAAAAAAAAAAGAGGGCTTATTTATTTTGAATCGCGGGCCGCATTTAAGTGCAAAGCACGTTGGCGGGCGATGTTTTTAACACATGATATAAAAACACATTTTATGTCTACTGTGCGTAAGTCAGTTAATGTTAAGAACTATTAATGTTTATCTTCCCAAGAAGTTTTTCCTTTTAATTTAGAACGCAATTCTCCATGTGTGTTGATTGAATTCTCATATTCATTTAAGGTGAACCATTAAAAATTCAACTCTTTCCAGTACAAGTTACCAACTAACTAGAAAAATGTTATCGTGTATACATATTTTATATAATACAGACGTTACTTCAAAAAAGAAGATGATTACATCCTACAAGCCATGCATTCAGTCATGCATATTATCCAATGACTTAAATTCTGCCAAGTCTTGGTTTTCCTGGCTAGCTCAAGCAACCCATTCCATGCTCTAATAGCACTAAGGAAGGAGTATTTGTACACATTTGTCCTAGCATAAAATCATTTCGATCGTTGCGCTATAAGCGAAGCTGACGAAAGAGTCAGATGGAGGCGCGGTGGCTAAGCGGTAAAGCGCTTGTCTTCCGAACCGGGGCTCGGGTTCGAATCCTGATGGATTTTACATTTCGGGATGTTCGGGCGCATCTGAGTCTCCCCTCCCCCTCTCCAGCTCCAATGGGTACCTGACACTAGTTGGGGAAAGGTAAAGGCGGTTGGTCGTTGTGCTGGCCACATGACACCCTGCTAGTTAACCGTTGGCCAAAAGAAACAGATGATCTTAACATTATCTGCCCCATAGATGGCAAGGTCTGGAAGGGAGACTTTAGTTTACTAAGTGTGAGAAAGTTGTAAGAAAGTAAGTTGAAAGAACTGTACGCTTATAATCTTCCGTTGTTCACTTCATTGTTCATCAATCATTATTTTTATATATACGTGTGTTTTACGTGTTTCTGATTGCATATGTGTATATGATATAGTGTATATGTCTATATGATATAGAGTATATGTGTATATCATATAGTGAATATAAATCATATAATGTATGCCTGTGTCTGTCAAATGTCAGGAAAAATCGCCGAAGACAAGGAAACAGCCTTGGCTGAAGAAAAGCGCACAGTTTTGTTCGGTGACCACTTGCAAGATTGAACATATTTTATAAACTAATATCAATATGTGTCATGTGGCGTTCATATCACATTGTACGCTCTAGGCCCTTTACAAGTACTTAGATCTATGTCTTTAGAAAAAATTGTTCTCATTCAGTATTTTATGATTATATGTGCTGTTCTTTTCAGTGCTGTATATTTATCGTTTAAAAATAATAATTATGATTAAACAAAAAAAAAAGTTCCACATAATATATTTCTCTTAACAAACAAAAGATTAAATCTATAAAAATCTTTTTTGTTTTTATAAATTGTATGTGTTGTGTAATTTTAGGGCAAATAATCAAAGGGAGGTAAACATTAAAAAATATCAATCGGATTAAATATTCGTGGCTTATTTCCCTTACGAAAGTCACACCAAAAAAAATGCAATAAAAGAATTTCTTTTTGTAGTTTGACAAGCAGTAAAGGCGGCGTTGGACTTATTTCTATATTATCTTTTGCCTTGGCAATCACAGTTGCGCTAATGGGCAGAGTAAATTTCATTTAAAAAATATACTTGCACACCTTGAATAAGTAAAATGTATGATCAATATGGTCACTTTAGTGCTGGGTCAACACGAGCGCAGAATAATATAATTAAAAAGAGGGGGTGGGGAAACCATTGGGCATTTGAGTGTTCTCATTGTTATGGCCAAACATAAGAAATCATGGTTTGAACATGTGGGGTTTGACTAACGTGGCTTGTTAAAACTAAGTAATAGACGAGCAATAACATACTAATTGGTCATACAGATTTATCTAGCTAGATCAATGGAGTCAATAGCTTCAACAGACTATACAAGACTACAAAATTTCAAAACAGAGTAGGAAACTAGTACTGATGCCCATGCAGGACTTACCTGTTTGACTGCTGCAGGTGACACTGTAGCTAAAGGTGACACCAAGTTGGGAGTAGGAGATACTGGCGGAGAAGTGGGCGGTGTTCCCGAAAGAGACGCCGCTGGAGGGGACACAGGGAAAGGGGGCGTCAGCGAGCTCGAAATGGGACTGAGAGGCGGGGGGACAACCAGGGGCGGCGGGGAGCAGGGCATGGATTCTGGGATGGAGAGGAAAGTCTGGGAGGTGACAAGTGTCTGGGTAGGTATCGGGGCCGGCGCCACGCGTGCGGTGGGTTTTTGGGAGATGATCTGTTTTGTAGAGGAGTAGCTTTTGGGGACAGGGAAGGCCGGGGCAGGTCCAGAGTCCACAAACTCTGCTGGAGGTGTTGAGGGCAGGCCAACATTTTGGTACTGAAGATTGCTAGGGTGGCCCTGACCCTGGATGCGGATAACGTGGCCAGCACGCCCTCCGGTACCAACTGCCGGATGGACGCGTATGTTCTGTCCACCACTACCTTGAATATGGATCTCATGACCCTGACCTTGAATTTTAATGTCCGTGTTTCCGCTGCTGGTGATATTGGTCTGCCCACGTTGAAAAGTTATGGCTACGCCACCAGGACTAGCGCCCCCTCGGGACGAAGTAATAACTTCCGCGCCTGGATACCCCATAGCTCCACCGCCGATGCGAATGTTCTGCCCTTGGACTATTACATGCCTCTGAGGCTGCAGCCGCACCACTCCTGGGTGATGAGCGCCCGACCATGGCGCCAGCTCATGACCTTCTCTCAAAATGGCCAAACTGCGACTCTTGGGCGCCTCCCTGCGCCCCGTGCTGGTAATGTTGGCGCTGCTGTAAAAAACATTCGATCCGGCGCTGCTCCTACCAGACGGGCTCACGGGAGACGACTGCGTGGGAGAACCAGGCGCAGACGGGGTTGAAGCGGGCGACGACGCCGAGGATCCTTTCCGCAACTTGGCCGACGGCATGGGCACCGCGGCACAGACCCCGTAGTGAATGGCGCCGCAGGGATGCTCCACCAGGCCAAGCTTGCACCCTTCGCAGCTGTGCAGAGATCTGCAGTAGCGCAGGTCAATTTTGCTGGCGTGGTACAGGGTGATTCTGGAGTGGACGTACGAAGGGCAAGAGTTGCCGCTCCCGGCGCCCCTCTTCATTCCCGCCGGTTTCTCTCGAGTCATGAAACTGTCACTGAGCTAAAGACGAGCACACACAAGTAGATCTAACAGTCTCCAAGTCTTGTTATCCCATCCTGCACCAGAATGGAAGCAAATCACAGAAAATGTCTATTTCAACGTCCAAGATCTATATCCTGAAGCAGCCAATCAGGTTCGTGTATTGTTGGAATTAACCAATCAGAAAAAAAAGACGATTTCAAAAGTTGCCAATCGAATAAAGCCTGTAAGTCTTTCACGTCATTTTTCTAACTGCTTTCACTTATGTCAACTGTTTTGTTTTAACTTCATAGTACTAGAACAGCAGTCTGTATTGATGAATATCACAATTATGAATATGTAACAAGAAACTACGCTCCTTTTTTTCTCCAGTAGAAGCTTTTAAAAAAAAGTATCAATGAAAACACACACAAACACACACACACATTATAGATTTATATACTTTAAGTAGTAGTAATTAACTTTGTAATGACCAGACTTAATCTTAAAATCTCGCCTCTTTAAACAGTCTAACACGAGCACGTGTAATTTCGATGCACACACTTCAACGAACTACTTTTTTTTGTCGCATGTAGATCCAACGGTTGCGTGAGTATGTACTACGAGAGGGCGCAAGAGTTTGAATTAGACGAAACAGAAAGACACGTGTTCAGCCGTTTGATCAACTCCTGAGGGCCATCAAGAAACAACCTGTAGATCCAGCTGGGCTACACAACAAAACGCCCCAGCACCCACCTTCAGCCCTCACCACTACAAACAAGAGGCGGCTCCTGCGACCTAAATAAGGTGGGGAGGAGGTTGCAGGATATTGTGATTAGTTAAGTAAAGAATGGCACACGGGGGACTAGGGTTGGAGTCGTCCCATCTATCACACCCGCGTACAGCCATTGTGCCCCGTCACAAAGCAACGCCGCCCGATTACACTGACCACCCAGCGCCCCTGCAATCGCCACACCAGATTGAGGCCAGGCATAATTAGGACTGAGGCACGTCCGCATGGATTCTAATTAAACAGACATCACGATACGACGGAAATGAGTCGAAAATAAATCAGAAAGGTAGTTCGATTCGAATTTTTGTTGTTGTTGGAAGGCACTGGGAAAAGGTCTGGGAGACACGATGTTAGCTACGTTACACACCGCTGGGCATAGGAAGGAGAGGTAGTGACAAGAGACACAATGGTGAGGACGACTGGCCTATCCTACGAGTTCCTGCTCCCTTATCCATAAAATTTGTTTTTATAGAAAACAAACCTTAAACTAAATAACAATAGAAGCGCGCAATGTGATGCAACAATATTATCTGCCCATTATCAAGGGAGTTAACTCTATGACGCTAATCCGATAATTACACAATTGTATTAAACCCCCTGGTTGGAGCGCTTTTGTTTCGCTTCTTTTTACTCCTTTATTTTTCGCACACAGCTTTATAATTAAAATATAATGAAATGCATTGTTAGAGGAAATAAATAGGATTGTTTTTGGCAAGGTTTACACTGTTGAGTACCGAGCCTTCCATAAACTGACGTTCGCAAGGATTCTAATTAAATAGACATCACGATACGAGTTAGGGGGAAACTAGATATATATGTAACTCTAGCACTCGTAGTTAAAGCAAAACATACTTTACAGAAAAAGGAAGACTAGGTATAAAGGCATATCTTACACGTATTAGACATATCAGTATGAATAAGAATCAACCAACTCATGCTTATATGTTATGGACTTTTCACGACGCAGACTGTTGTATGCTCATCTTTATGTACAGAGAATGTTCATGTTTATGTACATAGACAATGAGATTGTGTTCATGTTTATGTACATAGACAATGAGATTGTGTTCATGTTTATGTACATAGACAATGAGATTGTGTTCATGTTTATGGACATAGACAATGAGATTGTGTTCATGTTTATGTACATAGACAATGAGATTGTGTTCATGTTTATGTACATAGACAATTAGATTGTGTTCATGTTTATGGACATAGACAATGAGATTGTGTTCATGTTTATGTACAAAGACAATGAGATTGTGTTCATGTTTATGTACATAGACAATGAGACTGTGTTCATGTTTATGTTCAAAGACAATGAGATTGTGTTCATGTTTATGTACAAAGACAATGAGATTGTGTTCATGTTTATGTACAAAGACAATGAGATTGTGTTCATGTTTATGTACATTAAAAATTGAGATTGTGTTTTTCAGTTTTTCATTTTTCTTTCACTAATGATCTGGTCCCCATTATATGTAGCCTTAAAACCCTTTAGTTGGAACCAGGGACCGCCATGGGTGTAATCATCTTACCAGCAACTCAACACATCACTTAATGAACATCTTCTATATGACTCACACCCACAACCAGTGATCTAACCAAAAACGATCCAACAGGTTTCTCCCTTCCAGATAAAGACTAGATCCTAGATCTGGGTTTACAAAAAAAAAAAAAAATGTATAAAGTGTTTATCGACTGTCAGAAGTTTGGTTGAGCAGGCGGGGTGAAGAGGTCAACATATGACGTAACACGCTGAATGGCAATGAGATTCAGCGAGACTACAGGCTCTGGAAGCTTCAAGTTGGGGGGATGGGGGGCGACAACGTCGGGGGAGCTGGAGGTACCTGAGGGACAGAAGTAGGTGCTGACTCAACACTCGTGCGTCAATGAGAGGATATAATGGGCGTTTAAAATTCGGCAACTGTTCAATTTTTTTTCAACCCTCAAAGTCTTTTTAAAATGAGGAGTTAATGAACATAACCTTCGTTACTATGGGTATCGTAATTTGTGAGCATTCGAGTCTTGTTTTAAAAATTTTTAAAACAAAGCTTTAGGAATAAATCCACTGAAGCCAGAACCAATGACAAGATCAAATCTAAATCTCTATTCAAATGATGCCTCTCCTACTCCTTCCCCTACCCCGAGTCCAGATCAGGTTACCCTAACCTAACCTTTGCCCAAACTTTGTAGAGTGTTTAGGTCTTTTTTTTTTTGGGGGGGGGGGGAGGGAGGGGAGGGGGAGGCGGTTGTACGCAAGGTTATTTTATTTTACTATTTTAGTCATCAACAATAAACACTTAAATGTGTTCATGTAGGCACCCTGGTGTATGGGTTTGGGAGGGGGGGATAAAATAGCTCCTTTTACATAATGACCAGTGAATATACGCATCCCCGCCCCCCCCCCCCCAAAAAAAAATCCCATTAAGAATAGCATGGTTTAACAACCCCCGCTCCCCCCCCCAAAAAAAAAAAAACAAAGCAATCCAATCTTAATGCTAAGCTTGATTACGATGAACGAAAACCCCAACAGACCCGAACATGTCAAATGTGTAAAGAGAACTACATTCTAATCAAGTTACGGGGTGATTTAAGTCGTTCAATTTTAACAGCCTCCAAAATAATTCAATGCTGGGACAGAATAGAATCAAGAGGATCACAGAGCTTGGATATTTAGATCAGTTTGTCTTTTTAACAGTTCGTTTCATTATTGCTAGCCCATTGCTATGCTAATAAAGGA
The DNA here is from genome assembly GCF_947242115.1 of Biomphalaria glabrata. Lineage (NCBI taxonomy): Eukaryota > Metazoa > Mollusca > Gastropoda > Planorbidae > Biomphalaria > Biomphalaria glabrata. Next base: position 30,685,263 of record NC_074725.1, on the reverse strand, counting down.
AAAAAAATAAAGTCCCTCTACAAAGATGTCTATGATTAGAATAGTAGTGAACACCGCGGGTCTTCCAAGAGGGGTTCAACTCTTAAATAGTAACGCCTGCTCAAACCGCTGATTACCCCGATTACAAAAAAAGTGGACGCGTCATTTGAATGGGACATTGAAAGCAGACAAGATGTAAATGTCAACATGACACTGGCTTTCAGTATACATTGAAATATATGCTGTTACTGGGGAATGGGGGGGGGGGGGAGTATTGTGATTATCATAGCTATTATTACTTGCCAAAAAAAAAAACCACTAAGCCCACTGAATATGTCCTGAACAAATAAATTGGTCACATGACATTACTTTTCCAAGGTAGGGAGAAAATTTCAGGGTTTTTTTAAACATAAGCACCTTGCTACAACACACATACACACAAGTTCGACACTATTTAGTATTCACGGTGAAGACAAAAGAAAGAGACTAATCAAAATGTAAGGTAAAAGTAAGAGATAAATTAAGCGGTAAAAGAGATAAATGCAAAAGTCAAAAGTAAGAGATAAATTCAAAAGTCAAAAGTAAGAGATGAATGCAAAAGACAAACGTAAGTGATAAATGCAAAAGTCAAAAATAAGAGATAAATGTAAGGGACAAAAGTAAGAGATAAATGTAAGGGACAAAAGTAAGTGATAAATGTAAGGGACAAAGTAAGTGATAAATGTAAGGGACAAAAGTAAGAGATAAATATAAGGGACAAAAGTAAGAGATAAATGTAAGGGACAAAAGTAAGTGATAAATGCAAAAGACAAAAAGTAAGAGATAAAAATGTAAAAGACAAAAGTAAGAGATAAATGTAATGGACAAAAGTAAGTGTTAAATGCAAAAGACAAAAGTAAGTGATAAATGCAAAAGACAAAAGTAAGAGATAAATGCTAAAGACAAAAGTAAGAGATAAATGTAAGGGACAAAAGTAAGTGATAAATGCAAAAGACAAAAGTAAGAGATAAAAGCTAAAAACAAAAGTAAGAGATAAATGTAAGGGACAAAAGTAAGAGATAAATGTAAGGGACAAAAGTAAGAGATAAATGTAAGGGACAAAAGTAAGTGATAAATAAATGTCTTTTGCGTTTATCTCTTACTTTTGTCTTTATTTTTCCCCAACTAATGTCAGGTACCCATTGGAGCTGGGTGGACTCAGATTCGCCCTAAGGATCCCTAGATTAAAAATCCCAGTCTTCACCAGGATTCGAACCAGGGACCCTCGGAAGCCAAGCACTTTAACACTCAGCCACCACGCTTCCTAATTAAATATATTAATACTAACAGGACGAACATGATGCGTTACGATGCTGTCGTGAACTTTGACCCTAAGCTTTTAAATAATAACGACTTTGGGGTTATGTTTAAACGAATACTTGATCGACAAACCAGTAAGACAGACCAGTGGACCGAGTGACCTGGTCACCACACCATCCAGATCTAGTCCTGATGACATCTTCTACACATTCTTGTCTTTACATACAGCAAAGTGGGGGGGACAACTATGTGGTCCACATCCCGCCAGCGACACTTTGACACGTGACATCCAGCAGTCACACCGATTGGCTTAATTCACCAAAGGAGACTCGTCGAAAGAATGTTAAGCCTTGTTACAATTTGATACGATTTGTCGCTAAAATTCGTCTACCTAAATATCCTTTGATTATCCAGACGCTGCAGCTAAAATTTGAGCCAATCGAGCTGCTAAAGTAGGCATTTTGCAGCTAAAACGGGAACATACCTATCGTAACGAGCGGCTATAAAAAATGACAGCTTCGCGAGGCCATGTGATAAGAACCCCCCAAAAAGGGGGGATTCTCTTGTACGACTTTACCGAATCGTATTCAGAACCCTTTAACTCTTTCTCTCCTAACTGACGATACCAGCGTTGACTCCACCAGAATGTGGTAAATAATTACGGAGAGAAAAGAGTTAAACTCATCCGATTCACTCAGTGATTAAGCATCGTCCAGCTATCATAAACCAACACAAGAAATATCTACAAAGAGTGAAACATTTTGAATCAAACTCCGCGTCAACACAATGCCACATTCCTTTAGGACAGCCATGAACACTGCAGCTCATAAAACACACTGTCTGTGGTATAAAGTAGGCCTAATACCATGACAACCAACGCCAGGAAACACTGCACGTGCATCTAATGGCTGTGTATTCTATCTCCCCCCCTCCCCACTCTTAGATTTTAGCTTCCAAACAACCAGGGTATGCCCAAATATCCCCCCTTTTTTTTCCAGAATGATTTTGCCTTTTTGATAGAGCACTTCGGTCAAAATGCACAAACAACGGAACTCGCTAAGCCAGCGTTTACACTGGACATTCGAACAATATCTCATTTCAGGACACAAGAACTTCCCTCGTATCTGGCAATTATTAACACGATTAACATCGTCTGATTTTTTCGAATCTCTCTATAATTACTTCCCTTTGCATCATTTAAGTCATCAAACCTTATAATAATTAATTCCCTTGGCGTCAATTTCCCCCCCCCCCCCAAGCAAACCTCAATATAATTAACTCCCTTCATGTTGTCTTAATCTTTAAACATGACTACGATTAAAACACTTCTGCAAATACTGATTATATAATCAAAAAAATGGCAGCAAAGATTACGATTGCTTAGAAAAATATCCTCGTTTAATGTTAGCGAAAAGGCCTTGGATATGTTTTATCACGCTCAAATCTGCAATATTTTAAGTTTTAATATTACTGCCTGGTATGGCAATCTGAACATTAACAATAAAAATAAACTTCATAGAATCCTAAATGCTGCTGGTAAAGTCATTGGTAAAAAAAACAACAACAACAGTTTGGGCAGCTGTTTGAGACAAACATGCATAAAAAAGCTAAAAAGATTCTAGAAATAAACAAGATTACAAAGACAGTTTGTGTGGAAACACAAACTCAAAATCGGCCCCCGAGGTGGTCCACCAAGGCAGGCTTCAATATTTTCAGAAAGAACATCCAAATGAAATTATATCAAAGACAAATGAGAGATAAGAATGGAGCTGGGTGGACTCAGAGGCGCCTAAGGATTCCAAAGTAGAAAATCCCAGTCTTCACCAGGATTCGAATTTTTTGAAAAGGCTCAATCTCTTATTCGAATGCTAAAAAAAATAAAATATTTTCGATAATAAAAAAAAAAAGTTCACGAAAATGACGTTTACAAGATTACTATTCGTTTTAATTTAGGTCTTGCATAACTGATTTTAAAAATTAGATTTTTCGCTTTCAGAAAAAAAAAAAGGGGCCGTTGCATCAGAACTTTGAATGGTCTAAAATAAAATATTGTGATGTCGGATTTTCAATATCTTTTCTAGTTTACGGACGGACAGACATTTCGCACAAAACTAATAGCGTCTTTTCCCCTTTCGGGGGCCGCTAAAAACACCCATTGGGTCAGGATTTTGTGATTTTACCATCACAAAAAAAAAAAAAAAGATACGAAGACACCGATAGCAAAGACAAACAGACACAAACACTCTTTTGTTCCCCTGGCAATCAAATCATCAAATAGAAACAATCTGATATGAACTTTTCACATGTAAATAATGAGTGAGTCTGGTGTGAATGTATATTTTGGTGTAATGCACACATTGTAAGACAAAGTTCCTTATGGATAATAAAGATGATTATTATTATTATTATGATTTACTACTGCACTAATCGAACCTATAAATATAGCTCAATCTGCAGTATTGCTATTCTATAAAAACACACTTCTCTTAAGATTTGTACAAAACACTAAAGACCAACACACTAAGACTGTACACACTGCCAAGGAGCAAATGCCAAGGAGCAAAGAGGCTAAGTGGTTGGAAACATGAGTGCCTAATTAAAGGTACGCGGTTTGAATCCGGGTCCGATGACTTAAACTGTGGATTTAAATCACGCCCTTGCACGAATCAATCGTAAAAAAGCGTACTTAAGATTGCATGTGTACATTAAAAAAGGACAGTCTACGCAGCACCTCGGACAAATGTTGAAGCATGGAAAGAGCAGTAACTCTGCCTGGTTAGTGAGAAATGCAAAGACTGCTACTTGAGTAGCCTCCCTTTGAAGACCACTCAACTGTGTGGATGGTTTGTGCAAAGTTCCACAACACATGTCAATGAGATCTATTGTCAACAATGACAAGAACATTGAATTTAAAAAAAAATATACCAGGAATGGGGGGTGGGAGTGCTATTAAACAGGTAAACAAACAGAAGTGACCTTGTGTTACTGTACATGAGAGACCAGACGTGGATCTTGATATATGTATACTCTGTCAGTTAAGGAATGCTGGTGAGGGTTTTTTTAATTATGAAGTTAAAGATGCGTGTGTGTGTGTGTGCGTGTGTGTGTGTGTGAAGGGTAGAGAGCAGAAAGAAAGAGGATATTTAGACACGACAAAGAAACGACATGGAGGGTAGAAAATATTAAGATGTAAAATATAAAGATGAAAGAAAGGGAAGAGAGAATGAGAGAGACAGACAGACGGAGAGAAAGAGAGGCAGATGGGGGAGAGATGAAAATGAGAGACAGACAGAGAGAAATAGAAACAAGAAAACAAAACAAAAAATACCTTAAAAAAAAACAAAGTTTATATTATATATCAATTAGTTTTGGATCTCAGAACAGTGGACACCTAGTGGGAGGAGGCTACAGAAAATGCCAGTGACAGGTCTTTGTGGAGACAGCTTGTCGAACGGCGCGGGAGGACCCTAAGTAAGTCTAAGTTTTGCATCAGTCAGGTAATTAAATTTGACTAACAATAAAAAAAAAAAAAAAAAAGAAGGAACGATCTGAAATCGAACTCATGGCTAAATCTTTCTCAGGCCAACACGGTAACCACTCTGCTAGTGAGGAGCTTATGAACATGAAAGGCTGTAGAGTTATCTATTGTTTCTACAGTCGCGTCCTATTGTTCAGGTTGTGTTCACTAAGACTAAGACGACGATGTATAAAGTGGACTTCAGTCAAGTACTAATTCTTTCCCTTGCTTGGCTTCCGAATCTCGAAGACTGGGAATTTAAATTTTTGGATCTTAAGGGCGCCACCCAGCTCTAATAGGTAACTGACAATAGCTTAGAAAAAGTAAAGGCGGTTGGTCGTTGTGCTGGCAGCATGACACCTTAGTCAACTGCGGGACACAGAAACAGATGACCTTTACATCACCTCCCCTGTATATCGCAAGGGCTGAAAGGGTTAACTTTACTTACTTTTTAGGAAAGAGACATAGAAAAGAGAGAGAGAGAGGGTACGAGAGAGAGAGAGTAAGAGAGAGTGAGAGAGAGAGGGTAAGAGAGAGAGACAGTAAGAGAGAGAGAGAGAGAGAGTGATAGTGATAGTAAGAGAGAGAGAGAGTGTGTGAGAGAGTAAGAGTGAGAGAGAGATAATAAGAAAGAGTGAGAGAGAGAGAGAGAGGGTAAGAGAGAGAGAGTAAGAGAGAGACGGTAAGAGAGAGAGAGAGAGAGTAAGAGAGAGAAAGAGAGAGAGTGAGAGAGTGTGAGAGAGAGAGAGTGAAAGAGAGGGTAAGAGAGAGAGAGTAAGAGAGAGACGGTAAGAGAGAGAGAGAGTAAGAGAGAGAAAGAGAGAGAGAGAGAGAGAGAGAGAGAGAGAGAGAGTGAGAGAGAGAGAGAGAGTGATAGTGCGAGAGAGAGTGATAGTGAGAGAGAGAGAGAGTGAGAGTAAGAGTTAGAGAGAGAGAGAGAGAGAGAGAGAACGAGGAAGAAAGCAACAAAGAGCGGAGAGAAACTACAATGAAAAGATTAGCAGCAGGAGAAACAGATGAAGAAAAAGAAGAGGAAAAAGAAACGCGTACTCTGGTCAGAACTCTAAAGGTCAAAGTGTCCTGCTTCTCCTCTCCAACTGAAACTGCAAACAAACTCAAACAAAAACCCATGCTCACATTCCTACAACATCCTATTCAAGTCATACAAACATATATTAAACATAAATGAATAACAGCACCAGGGACCAAGTTTTTAAGAGAGAAAGTAGTGAATTAAAATGCTACGAAAATAAGGGCATGCGCCGACCGAGGCTCGAACCTGTGACACTGGATTCGACACCACCGCCTAACGATAACGCACCAAGCGAAACTAGCCTCTAGAAGTCTAGACCATCGGAATGTCCAAAAAAAAAACATTCTTCTGATCTAGAGTCATTTCGCCCGTATGCAAATTACCACCCCAGTGGTCAAAGGTCACAAGCTCCAGCTAGCCCCTCCCCCACCCTCGCAGCATCCGTTCACTAACAACTTCGATAGAGCCGACACAGACAGCCGTTAGGCATGTATTAGACAAACGATGGCTCTATCTAATTGTACAAAGCACTGACGCAATCCCAAGAATTCATATCATAACTATAATAATCCAGGAATAAAGGCACAGACTACCACTAGTCGACACTCAAACCTTTACAGCGAACCACAAGTCGGTAAAACTAATTAAATGAACACCACAATGCGTCCTTTCTATCTAGATCTGTCTCCGCTGATCACAACAATGAATTGTCCATAACTGCTTTTCTAACACACGCACACACGCGCGCAACAACAAAATAAAACCCCAAGGATACACCAGCGTGACTCAGGGCAGAGGAATTCCCATTTACAACCGTCCCACCCCCCTTATCCAAAAAAAAAGGGGGGGGGGGAGGAGTTAAAGAAATGGAAAGGGGGGTTGAACCTAAACAATACAGAAGGGAGATAAACGGGCGCGTAAGACAAGAACATGCAAGGAATGAAGAAAACAAAAAGGGGGGAGGGGAGTAATAGAGCGAGGGGCGTTTCGTACCTCATGATGTTAGCCCTGGGGCCACGTACTTCAATGTAGCCGTGCAAAAGAGCAGAAGGTTGGACTATAATGTGGATTTAAAAAAAAAAAATCACCCAAATTTATAAACATTTCTTGAGTTCACATTGTGCTTATTATTACATCACTGCGTAGGGAAGCGTGGTCGAGAGGCCAAGTGCGCTTGAACTTGGCTTGGCTTGGCTACCTAGAAGGGGGCTCGAGGTTCGCCTAAAGGCAGCATGGAAAACCAACTCCTAGATACCCCCTCCCCTCCACTGGTCCACACATGAGATTGGACCAAAGCGCTCTGAGCATGCAAGTAGCGCTATATAAAAGCTATAATTTAAAAAATCACGGAGGGCGCACAATTAACAAGTGGAGGAAGTTAAAGGCGAGACTCAGGGCCGGTCCTAACTATTGCGGGGCCCTATGAGAAACTGAATACGCGGGGCCTAGTCTGGGTAGGGATAACGATAATAAGTGACAATTAATATTTTGTATTAGAAAAAAATTCGACTTTGCATTTTATTCATTCTTTACAAAGTACAAAATTGCCATCAAATTAACTTTACAATACGAGCTTTGCAACCTATGGCATATTTATATGCCAGTGACTATAAAAGTAAAGTAAAACTTTCGATTTAGGTGAAAAATTCGCCCGATTATTACATTTTATTACATGAAAGCTGACAATGCCTTTTTTTTTTTTTATCGCACGTAGGATTGGCCTTTTCCGTTCTAAATGACACCCACAAATGACAATTTTGTCAGGAGATTTTTTATGAGTTGTCGGGAGATTTTAATAAACGCAGTACATTTACAGGAATCTTTCGTATATATTTTGCAATTTAATAATTACACATAGAATTTGCGCGGGTCCTATGAAAGCGCGGGGCCCACTGCGACTGGAGAAGGTTGCAGTGGCCTAAGACCGGCCCTGGCGAGATTCTTGTTTTCATCTGTTTTCAATTAGGGCGCACGTCAAGGCGACAAAAACGAATCAAAACAATCCGCCGCAATGTTTTTTTAATCTTTAAGCTAAGGGGTGCTGTGATAACTGCTGGTCTGCGTAGATAGTGCATGGGTAGATAAGATATATAACGTACAAGTTGCTATAAATGCGAATATCCTTACCAGACACAGACATTTTAAATAGAGCAGTTGTTTCCTAATTTGTTTGTTTTTTCTTTAACGGAACATTTCGCAAATTCTGAGAATTGAGCTGAACACTTTGATTAATTTTTAGGTTGGATTTTGTCCTATTTCTTTAAACAAAAAAAAATATTTAAAAAAAATTAAGCCATATTCAAAATTTAGAATTATTTCATTGAAAGTATGAAACTAGATTAAAATACATTACAAAAATTATGTTTTAATCTCTTTGATGGTATTGAGCATTGAGAATATAACTACTTAGTTAGTATCAGGCACGATACTGATAATATAAAATATGTTATGTTTTCCCTTTTAAAGACCATGCGGTCTATAAGGGCAGATGATGTTAAGGTCATCGACTTCTCTGGCCAACGGTGAACGAGCAGGGTGTCATGAGGCCAGCACAACAAACAACCAATAGCCAACTATGACCAGGGTCGGATTTAAGGGAGGGCGAGCGGGTCTACAGCCCTGGAGCCTCCACAAGGGCAAGACATAAGCCAAACATAGCCTACAGATCTATCCTAGTACAAAATACTTATAATGAAAAAGAGCATCTCTAGAATATATAACTTAATAATGGTCTGCACCTTGTACTGACCTAACGATGATCAATGATCATCTCAGTACAATTAATGTCTGCTTTAAGGTAGCTCGCTCACTATAGAATATAGTGATATTAGAGCATGGAATGGGTTGTCTGATTCAGCCAGGAAAACCAATGACTTGGCAGAGTTTAAGTCATTGATTAACATGCATGACTAAGACTGACCCAGCGACACGCCTAGGGCGTGATCATCTTCTATTTTGAAGTAACGTCTGTAATTTATAAGATAAGATACGAGGGACCGCCATAAAAGAGATTGAGAAAAAATATCCGAATTTCGACTTCGACTTTCAACAATTTCTTACGCATTTCTTTTTCCGTGTTTTGTTTTACACTAGTTTAACATTCTGTTGTGGTTTAAAAGATGTCTCCGCTTGTAGCGTGCTCGAAATAACAATTACAAACAACGCAGCTCCAGATGTGCGCAGTGCGTCAACCCTTCCACAAACCAAAAAAAAAAAAAAAATTACTTTATTTTTACTTATTTGTGCATATTATTTTATTTTCTCAAAGAAAGAACTTGCCGTTAAATTTACAAGTACTCAATTTTTTTTCTTCGAAAAAAAAAATGACATCCTTATAGATAAAAGTAATCTTATTAACAAGTACATTTTTATTTAAGTTTTCAATAAAGTGTAAGAGGCTCCACAAAAAACCCTGCTTTCACTTACTTAACTCCGGCCCTGACTATAACAATAGTGCAAATGAAGCAACGGTTGAGTATCTAAAACGGGATGAAGTCAAAGTATCTGTCACTAACTAGATGTTATCATTTTAAAGCAGGGGTTCTCAACCTGTGGGTCGCGACCCCCTTGGGGGTCGATTGACGATTTGCCTAAGACCATCGAAAATATGGATTTTTTGTCTATTCTTCTGTTGCTGTGTGTGTGTGTGTGGGGGGGGGGGTCACGGCAGAGTGGGGGATTCTAAAAAGGGGTCGCCGAGCTTAAAAGGTTGAGAACCGCTGCTTTTAAGTCTAGTTCAAAACCTGCTACTGCTCTTCCGTATCGTCCTAGTTTAATATCACGTGATCATGTCTATCCCATTCAAAAGTTGTAGCACGTCACCTAAGTCTAAAATGTCCACAGGTCTTCTACGCCAAGGGGTTCTCAAACTTTTTTTTTTTTACCCCTGGACCCTTTATATAGTCAAAACTTACCCACATAAATGCATATTATATAAGAAAAAAAAATCTAAAAAAAAAAACACAACATTTTGCTGAAGGATTGTTTACTGAGATTATAATTTTCTTTTCTTTGTGGCAATGAACCCAACAAGAAGACGGGGAACTTCTTTACAATGACCCCTTAATGCAGAGTTTGTGGTATCCCTGATTAACTATTGGTTTAAGTTTTTCGTTTGTGGATGGTTCAAGAGAGTATGTGCAAGCGTAAAAAGGTTCGACACCCAGTCGGGTGTAGTTAAGGAGAGAATGTCTTCACATCTTCGATTTAGGTCAACATAGATTAGTACGTACTAGACATATCAAACAATAGTAATGGGGGAGTTGATAAGTATTCAAGTTATACGATCGGATTAACTGTCTTTTAATTTTAATTGTATACAATTTTCATCTTTCTGCGGACCCCGTTCGGTCGTCTCGCAGACCCCAGTTTGAGAACCAATTTATTACTATGCCTTACATTTTACGGTCTTGTCCTAAACTATCAGACTTGTCTTACATCTTGGGGTTTGCCGACCCCAGTTTGAGAAACACTGTTCTATGCCTTACATTTTTCCGTCGGGTCCTATACTATCAGACTTGTCTTACATCTTGGGGTTTGCCGACCCCCAGTTTGAGAAACACTGTTCGATGCCTTACATTTTATGGTCTTGTCCTAAACTATCAGACTTGTCTTACATCTTGGGGTTTGCCGACCCCAGTTTGAGAAACACTGTTCTATGCCTTACATTTTTCCGTCGGGTCCTATACTATCAGACTTGTCTTACATCTTGGGGTTTGCCGACCCCAGTTTGAGAAACACTGTTCTATGACTTACATTTTTCCGTCTTGTCCTAAACTATCAGACTTGTCTTACATCTTAGGGTTTACCGACCCCAGTTTCAGAAACACTGTTCTATGCCTTACATTTTTGCGTCGGGTCCTAAACTATCAGACTTGTCTTACATCTTGGGGTTTGCCGACCCCAGTTTGAGAAACACTGTTCTATGCCTTACATTTTACGGTCTTGTCCTAAACTATCAGACTTGTCTTACATCTTGGGGTTTGCCGACCCCAGTTTCAGAAACACTGTTCTATGCCTTAAATTTTTCCGTCTTGTCCTAAACTATCAGACTTGTCTTACATGCGGGACCAGGTTAACAGTGTGCAATATGGACACAAGGGCGATGTGACACTTCCGCGAAGTCAAACCTCGACTTGCGAGCGTGGCCCTTTACATGGACTGTGCGTGTAGTGACTAGACTTTCATCGCCCTGGCCACACCATCTCCCTAGTACCCAGCAACATCGCGGGCGCATGCTGATTATAAAACGTGGGAAAGTCGAGGTGGGTGGTCGTTGTGCTGGACATACAACGCCCTGAGTAGCTGTGAGCTTTCGTTTTTTACCAAAAGCATGCAAAATCAAACAAACAGAACTTTAAAAGACGATGAAAGTGAAACAATAATATGTTGCCAGGCAAAAACAAAACAAAAAAAAAAAAGGGCAAGCTGCCCTTTTCGTAAACAAGCTTCCATGATGTGTACTTTTAGTTGGGGGGGGGGGGGAGTAGAAATGAAAGAGCGATTCCCAAGTTCAGACTGGTATCTGTCTATATTCATCTCAACCAGTATGAAATCTTCCGTCTCATGACAGACATAAGAAAACAATAAAGAACGATAATCGTTACGCTAGGCTTTCGTCTAGGACTCGTTACGTCTTACTCTTGAACCCAAAATGTTTTGAATGCCAGAATTTTTTTTATTTATTTATCTTCTACACATAGATCTGAGACAAAATACAACAATTCTCAGATTGCTCAATTCCTACATTGTTCGAGTCTTACGAGACTCAAATTCCTACATCGTTAGATTCTTATAATATTGCTCAATTCCTACATAGTTTAAAAGGAATTTCCAAAATGCCCACGCATAGTCTACGCCACGAACCGAGGCACTTTACACCCATACCCAAACAAAGATAGTCAATATAAGTAAACAGGGATACAATAACAGTATATGAACAGTATGAGAGAAATGAAAGATGAAATTGGAGTTGCCAGGTCAAAACCCCATTTTCTATCAAGGTTAACCGCCCCACAACGTCTACTCATAAATAAAAAAAAAAATAGTCGATGCAGTCGAGGATCTTGAACCCAGGACCTCCTCGCGGCGTGATTCTGACTCTACCAAGCCAATTTCGTTTTGATCGACCTATCAGTATTTCAGTTCCCACGTGAGCAGAACGCTAACAGAAGGCATACATCACTCAAAACTTTTTTTAAAAACTCAAGATCCTGCTCATCAAAACTTCTGCTCAGGAGTCATGTGTTGCCAAATTTCCAATCCTACCTAGATTTAAACTTTAAAAAAAAAAAAAAAAAAACCTAGAACCCAAGGCTCTCATACAATACGATGCGCACGTGTGTAGACTAATGTTTTTAATGTGCTGGAGTTATTACTCACACGAGAGCAAACACGTTCGCATCAAGGCACGTGCCGCCGGTACTCACGTCTGCTGACTTGTAAAGTTTGGCCACGTAGAAGAACATCGGGGTAGCCCGAGGAGGAGGGGAGGGGACTGTTCAAACAAGACGCAGGTAAGTCTGAGGGCGTGGGGTGTGTGGATCAGGGGTTGGCCAGGAGGTCACCCAGCATACTGTAAATTGTCTACACAGCCACAAGTAAATACAAGAGAAAACAAATATTAATTTGTGATTTCATTCAAGTCATTACAGAAAGAAACAAAAACAAAACTTTTTGTTTTCGACAGGCGTGTGATAAAATAGGCGGGAGCAAGGAGACAGGAGCATCCATAGAAACTCTGACTAGGCAACATCAAAGAAAGGACCGGCCTCTCTCTTGATGTCCTGCTAAGAACAGCTGCTGACCGGGGAAAAAAGTGGAGGGATTTGGTTACGTGAACTGTCACAGCACCCCCTAGGACAAAAGTCAAGGGATAGATGAAATTGTTAAAGTCAAGATGTTTAAACAAATTGAAATTATCTTCTCTGGCTGGTGTTTCTTTTCTTAATGAAATATATGGTCAAGAAATGGCATGAAAGAAATGGTTTGGAAGAAATGGCAAGGAAGAAATGACTTGTAAGAAATGGCTTGGAAGAAATGGCTTGGGCCTTGGAAGAAATGAAATGGAAGAAATGGTTTGGAAGAAGAAGAAATGGCAAGGAATAAATGGCTTGGAAGAAATGGCATGGAAGAAATGGCAAGGAAGAAATGGCTTGGAAGAAATGGCTTGGAAGAAATGGCTTGGAAGAAATGGCTTGGAAGAAATGGCTTGGAAGAAATGAAATGGAAGAAATGGTTTGGAAGAAGAAGAAATGGCAAGGAATAAATGGCTTGGAAGAAATGAAATGGAAGAAATGGTTTGGAAGAAGAAGAAATGGCAAGGAATAAATGGCTTGGAAGAAATGGCATGGAAGAAATGGCTTGTAAGAAATGGCTTGGAAGAAATGAAATGGAAGAAATGGTTTGGAAGAAGAAGAAATGGCAAGGAATAAATGGCTTGGAAGAAATGGCATGGAAGAAATGGATTTGGAAGAAATGGCAAGGAATAAATGGCTTGGAAGAAATGGCTTTGGAAGAAATGAAATGGAAGAAATGGCATGGAAGAAATGGTTTTGGAAGAAATGAAATGGAAGAAATGGCCTGTTATGTTTTCTTAAATAGATTTTAAGTACAAATGATGATGATAGGAATTGTAATTAGTTCCATTGTGCCCATTTAACACCACGGAGCCATTACGCCAAACGTAAGGGAATCAAACCCAAGACCAGCACGTCTTGCGAAAGATGCGCACATTTTTTAATCTATATAGATTTATACATATGCAGTTGGCCAAGAATATTTACTTTGAATAAATATGTTTGTTACTAACAATACAAATACAAAAAGTATGTGCAAGTCTTAGTTCATTCAATAGAACTAGAAACCCCAAAGAGCTTCAGATAGCCAAGCAAGAGCTTCACCCCTAGACTCAAGAGCTTCAGATAGCAAAGCAAGAGCTTCACCCTTAGACCCAAGAGCTTCAGATAGCCAAGCAAGAGCTTCACCCCTAGACCCAATAGCTTCAGATAGCCAAGAAAGAGCTTCACCCCTAGACCCAATAGCTTCAGATAGCCAAGCAAGAGCTTCATCCCTAGACCCAATAGCTTCAGATAGCCAAGCAAGAGCTTCACCCCTAGACCCAATAGCTTCAGATAGCCAAGCAAGAGCTTCATCCCTAGACCCAAGAGATTCAGATAGCCAAGCAAGAGCTTCACCCCTAGACCCAATAGCTTCAGATAGCCAAGCAAGAGCTTCACCCCTAGACCCAATAGCTTCAGATAGCCAAGCAAGAGCTTCACCCCTAGACCCAATAGCTTCAGATAGCCAAGCAAGAGCTTCATCCCTAGACCCAAGAGATTCAGATAGCCAAGCAAGAGCTTCACCCCTAGACCCAATAGCTTCAGATAGCCAAGCAAGAGCTTCACCCCTAGACCCAATAGCTTCAGATAGCCAAGCAAGAGCTTCATCCCTAGACCCAAGAGATTCAGATAGCCAAGCAAGAGCTTCACCCCTTGACCCAATAGCTTCAGATAGCCAAGCAAGAGCTTCATCCCTAGACCCAAGAGATTCAGATAGCCAGACAAGAGCTTCATCCCTAGAACCAAGCTTCAGAGTGCCAGACAAGAACTTCACCGCTAGACCCAGCCTTTAATAGGATACCTGAAATAATTTGGCGCTAGTTTTCCTTTTTTAGTAACTGTTAGCATTTAACGAAAAAAAAAAAAGAACACAAAAGTAACTGACTTTGGATTAGGCGTTGGTCATTTCCTAAAAGCAACATTAAAAGCACCTCAATGCACTTTGTCCCATTCAACACGTGACAGACGTCGCCACTGGGGTACAATGTAGCACGTGCAGTGAACCAATCAGAACATCTGGTCGCAGCAGACGTCAACGAGGACGGAATGAGGACAGGAAGGGGTCAAGCGGAAATACGTTCGCAATGGGGTTACGTGCATACAATTATAGAAGAACATGGAGGAAAGCGGTCGACGCAATAACCACCGAAAGAGAGGAGATGAAGAGAGAAATAAGTATTTAAAAAATCGTCTTAGCTTGTGTGAGAGAAAGAGGCGGGAGTACAAAGAGTGAGAAAAGGGAGTAGTGGAAGACAGGGGTAATAGAAGAGAAAGAGAGAGAGAGAGAGAGAGAGAGATGACGGATTTTTAGTGAGGGAGAGAGAGAGAGAGAGAGAGAAAACAATACTGTCTGTAAGAAAATGGTATCAAGAGAGAAACAAAACTAGATAAATATTGTTACCAACCATTATGTTAGTTTAGAGTTGTCAGATAAAGATTGTATGTTTAGGCTACCGTCTTCGTGTTGGAGTAACATCTTTGAGAGCATTCAATCACAAAGACAGGACACTCGCGTGGAAGAAGTTGATCTACCTGTGACACGCTCGGAGAATCACTAACAAAAAACACAAATTTTAAGACCCCCATCAAGCTTTGGCATGGAGAAGTTCACGTCATCGGCCAAGCGCTTTCTTCAACTAACTAACTCCCACGATCTAAATCAATACTGAATTAAATCACTATAAAAAATAAATGGTAATACTGATTGGAGTTTTAAATCAATGTAACTCGTCTTTTAAGTTTCAGTCTGATTTAAAACTGGTATTAGATATTTACATATTTCGGAGGTTTCTCCAGAATTGAAGATTATTACAGCCAAGCCCAAACCTCTAGCAGCGGATGGCGGTGGGCAGGATTCGAACCCAGAACCATCGAGACGAGAGTCTAGACACAAATCAGCGTATATCACACGACCAGGCCGCTATCATACATGAAAATACTCCGGAAAGATCTCGCTATTCACCAATCAAAGCGTCCATTCAAGTCGTAAGACTCCCCCTCCCCAGAGCGCCCTGATTGTCTTACTCGGCTGACATCAAAAGTTATGCATTAAGCAACCAAATCAAAGTTTCACCTGGACTTACGCTCCGACGTGCTGAAATTATGCAAGGAAAGATAACAACAGCACGGCGAAAACGGTTCAGCACACGACAGAGTTATCCTCAATAAGGAAATTTAGGAACACATCAGCACTACTGCACACATCACGTAGATCTAGACTTCCAACATAATGTCCACAAGTCTACCCACAGGCCTAGTCCGAGAACACATGGAACAATAAGCCTTACGATTACAGATTCGTTAACCCACGAAAAGACTCATATCCTACGTTGGTCTATTTTTAACTTTTTTTTCTTCTCCTCCCCTTGTCTTCTTTCAAGCAGCCTTCATCGACAATAAAAAAAAAATATATTCCCAGAGAACAGATGCCAGAATGAAGGGAGGTAAGTCGGCGGGGGAGGGCAGGGAACCTCCAGCGCTTACCTTTTCCCCCAGGTGCCTACACAGTTGTACTGTAAGACTCCAAACTGTTTGGGGGGCAATAATAACGCACTACGATTAGCCAAACTTTTAAACTCCAAAGGAATTATTCACAAAGACTGATGACATCGGTTGTGGACAGCCCTTCATTTTTGTGTACAACAAATACAATGAACGGATTATATTTTTTTCTAAGTTACTTAATTAGAAACAGCAAAAAGAAAACGCTTTGTCTATAGCATTCGCCGCGCAAGTAAAGTCAAGAAAAGAACATAGCGAAGACCTCACGCTCAACAAGCCTTTGTGTTCGAGAGGTCAAGAAAAAAGACATACAAACAATACGATATGTACTTAAGACAGAGACCAATCGTCATAGTAGACATGAACACTGACCTGCGACGTCGCAACCTGTGAGCTTGGCAACGAGCAATTAGTCTCCACTGCCCACATGTTGTGACGTCGCAGGTCAGTGTTGAGGCCTACTATAACGATTGGTCTCGGTAGCTCGATCTGCCATTCAAAATCATGCAGAGATCTGTCGCTAGGTGTCGCTAATACATTGCATCAAGATGATGGAAGCGACGGTTCGAGATTACTAAGCACAATCATAAGAGTGCTATAACTCTTTCAAATGACATCATCACAATGTGATCACAGCGAACGGGATGAAATATGTTCTGGTAGATAAAAATCGAAACCAGAACACGGACTGGAACAAGAAAATCCTGTTCTTCAAGCTTGCGTGTTATATCACGTGGTCTGGTCAAGACTTTGACCTCTAGATACATCTCTTAAAGAAAACCTCTATGAAGCATTGCCTGATTTGAACCCCCACTGCGCATGTCATCTCGGATACAGGACTAGCTACTTGACTTCACGTATGCTACAGACGAGAACAAAGAATAAACAGGAGAAATCACTCTTGCCGTTGTCATCAGAAACTATCTCTGATTTCCTCCCCCCTTTTGTTTTCGCCATGAAAAAAAAAACGGGGGGGGGGGGGGTAAGATAAAGTGAGAATGTTCAGCGCTTAGGGCATCGACGACATTCAAGCCGACCCCGAAGGTTTATTTACGTACCCGGGTTAAAAAACAGAGGGTGGGTTGATAATAGATTCGTGTAGGACTATACAACACAACAGATGACGTAATCAAGTTTGGTGCCAGAAGCAGGACAAGCTAAACACTTTCACCATAAAAACACGAAGCCACTCAGGAATAAGAAAATGAACGAACGAAACAAAACAAAAAAACGATTTTATTTTATATCCAAAACAATGATCAACAATGATAATCTTCTTGGCGCCCGGGCAAATTGTCATAAGGGGGACCACAAGGACACTTCAAAAAAGCGGGAAAAAAAGTTTGACTGCACAAATTTTAATGTATCAAATGGGAATCCATTGAAAATCATTGCTAATACAAGACACCGATAGCAAAGACAAACAGACACAAACACTCTTTTGTTCCCCTGGCAATCAAATCATTAAATAAGAGCAATCTGGTATAAACTTTGTCACATGTAAATTATGAGTGAGTCTGTGTGTGAATGTACACTTTGGTTTCTTATAGTTATAATGTTTTTTTGGTTTGGTGTAATGCACAAATTGTAAGACAAATTTCCATACGGACAATAAAGATTATTACTATAATATGTATTAATTGTTAACAGTAATTACTGAAATGTGTGTTATGACACTAAAAGTTGAGAAAGGTAGAACCTGCGCTGAACGCCATTTTTTATTTGCTTTTTAATTTACAACCAAATGTGATAATTTTTTGTTTTCACTCTAAGTGAGAATCTCTTTCATTCAACTCTGTCGTATACAAGTCTTTAGTTTCAAGCGCTTTTTGGTTTACAATTTAATAATGCTACAACTTGTACAAATAACGTATGCACTAAAACCTGTTTAAACAAGGTTATAAAGACAGTTTGTGTGGAAACACAAACTCAAAATCGGCCCCCCCGAAGTGGTTCAACCGGGCAGGTTTCACTATTTTCAGAAAGAACATCAGAATGAAATTCTATCAAAGACAAATGACAGAGAAGAATGGAGAGAGACGGCTGTTTGGAGATCTTGTGTGGTGCCCCAGCGGTCCAGCAGACCAAAGGATAGATAAAAGTGAATGTGATGATTGATGTGAACCTGGCCTAACTGATGTCTTATAATGAAAATCTAATTGTTTTGTAAATGGTCAATCTCTTATTCAAATCCTCAAGAAAAAAAACATTCCGTAAAAAAAAAAAAAAATTCCTTTAGTTAACTTACTTTTCTATAGCAATAGTGCAGCACTGCAGTTCACGAGATAGTATGAAAAACTACTTATTAATTGTTGTTTTTAATATACTTCTATGCATACTAAATAGATTTGTTCTCTTTCTTTAAAAAAAAAAAAGGGGGAAACAATTTTTTTTTGTAAATGTAGTAGTTAGTATGATAGAACTTACTAACTTAGCAATACAATTGTAAAAAAAAAAAAAAAAAAAAAAAAGGGGGCAAAAAATCTAAAACATTTGCTTAAATGCGTTACAAATATGGTAAGAAGTCATCTCCCCTACTAACGAGCGTCCTGTGTTTGTTACTATTAATAATGAATAGTTGTAAAAGTGGTGTATTTTTTGTAAAAAAAAAAAAAAATGCTTGAATGAGTGATTTATAAATAAGATTTTTCGCTTTCAGAAAAGAAAAACGTTGCCGTTGTATCAAAACTTTGAATGGTCTAAAATATTATGATGTCGGATTTTCACTATATTATCTAGTTTACGAGATCTAAACGGGACGGACGGAAGGACAGACGGACAGACATTCCACACAAAACTAATTGTGTCTTTTCCCCTTTCGGGGGCCGCTAAAAATGAATTTCACTTGTACAATTAACAGTTATCTAACCTAAAATAAAAACCCATAGCCCAAAATATCAAAGTGTCAAAGTAGAACAGGATAGGACGTAATGAGACCTCGCTCACAATGACCTGCTGACTACTGTCGAAAACGCCAACCAAAAATTCACGGCCATATCACTAGGTT
The DNA here is from genome assembly GCF_947242115.1 of Biomphalaria glabrata. Classification (NCBI taxonomy): domain Eukaryota; kingdom Metazoa; phylum Mollusca; class Gastropoda; family Planorbidae; genus Biomphalaria; species Biomphalaria glabrata. The sequence continues at coordinate 30,666,088 of NC_074725.1, read as the reverse complement.
CGCAAAGACCTTCCTTTAGGGAACTGTAGCAGGAAAAAGAGAGAGAGGCATACCGAAAAAAAGCAATATGAAGACATCATCAAAGAAAGGACGGGCCAGCCTTGGCCGGTCTTAGGCCACTGCAACCTATGCGGCCGCAGTGGGCCCCGCACTTTCATAGGCTCCGCGCGATGCGAATTCTAGGTGTAAATTATTAAATTAAACCATTTTAACTTATTATTAAATGGTTCCTGGAATTCTCCAGATATTGCAAAATCTGAAATTATTAAAATTTTCTGAAAACTCATGCAAATCTCCTTAAAAAACATACAAATTGTCATTTCGGAGTGTCATTCACTATGGACAACGTCAATCTTACTCGCGATAAAATAAAACGGCATTGTCGGCTATCATGTAATAAAAATGTAGGCCTAATAATAAGGCAAATTTTAACCAAAACAAGAAGTTCGAATACCACACTGACATACAAATATTGATCTAAATCTATCTCGACCTCTAAAAAAAACAACAACAAAAGCGATATTTTGCTAGTCGATAGTAAATCTAAAAAGCAGATCTGTATGACTTTGTTGGAAAACTACTATCTACTGCAGATGGCTCATAGAGTTAATTTGACAGTGATTTTGTACTTAGTAAAGTTTGAATAAAATGCAAAGACACATTTATTTTCTAATACAAAATCTTAATTTTCACTTATTATCCTTATCCCTACCCAGACTGGGCCCCGCGCAATCCGTTTCGCATAGGGCCCCGCAATCTGTAGGACCGGCCCTGGGGCCAGCCATTGACAAAGTTTCTATTCAAGGCAAAAAAGAGGAATGAATAAAAGCGGCGGACAGATTACGTGTGGTGCCCCAACAGACTAAGGGGCAGGCGAAGAAATAAATCATGACCGCTTCATTTAAAGCTCATGCAAATGTCAGAGCACATGAACCCTTCCTTTATTCTACTAAATCATTCATAAATCAAGCATGCATTCCATTTGGTGGCAGTGGATCAAATATAATCTAATATTTAGGCTAGAACTGTGTAATATTCAAAATAGATAATTAAAACATCCAGTCCATATTTTATGCTGCTTTCTACCTAAATTAGAATCTATCTCAAGCTGACTAGAAATGATGTCCGCTTTAAAAGTTCCTTATGTATCTGTATGTAAATCTAGATGTAATTTAATGTAGGCTAGATCTTTGACAAATGGGTATAAGTCTCGATATAAATTATACTACATCTATTATGATTGACTTTAATTACAGAAGTGTAGATTAAATCTAGTCTCCGGTTTCTACATAGTACGAGCCAAGTTTCTGTAATTAATAAGATTTAGGGTGATCTAAACTATAAAACTAGAATATATCTTAACATCATCTTCGACACTAAGGTAAGAAGGCACTTGAAGTCTAAGCTAAGACCAGACCTTACATTTCAATGTCTTTTTTAAGTCTGGTGAGAATCCTGAAGCTTAACACGAGATGTTATTCTAGTTGGTTTTCAACGGATTATTTTCGAAGACTACATACTAAATCAAAAAACGCAGTTGTCAAAATGTTTACTTCAAGGGGAAAATATGTGTACTACGAAAATAGACAGGTAGTCATCAAGAGATTGGTAGCAAGTGAACTTTGAGCAGACGATGTTCTAACAGTTAAGTTCACAAAGGGAGATAAGACAACAAAAGTGCTGAGTTATTTTCCAATTACTTTCCTAAAGCGCAATCTTCTGAGAAGAAGAGTTACTTCCCCAGATCCCAAAAGCACATGTACAAGTGAGCAACGGTTCTCTTTACACAAGAGTTAAAAGTAGACAGGTCTACATTGAAAGTAATATTATTTATTTTAGGTTCCATGGTGCAACAACGGGATGTAGATTTAGCAAAAGTCAGAGATACACTTAGCAAAAGTCAAAAGAGTGTATCTTAAGTGCAATAACAGCAAAATTTCGCTTTTAGCTCTAACCAAGAACCCCATGTACAATACATTACATTTCACTTTGGAAATAAGAGTTCAAAGTCTACTGATCTACATTCAACAAAATAATTTTTTTTGTAGGTTCAATGGTGTAAATGTGGCTCAACAGAGATGGCTGAGACGGATTTTGGGAGTCAGTTACACAAACCGGATCTCAAACAAGGAAATCCTTTGCCGAACTGGGAGTCGAACACTTAGTGAGGTTGTGACTGAGCGTCGCATGAGGTTTGCGGGACATGTTCTACGTCAAAATGAATTACGCACACCAAGAGTTGCGATAACATGGAAGCCAAAACGAGGAAAGCGCAAACAGGGACGTCCTCGTATTACCTGGCGACACACCTTCATGGAGGACCTCAGAACAGTGGACACCAGATGGGAGGAGGCTTCAGACATTGCCAGTGACAGATCATTATGGAGACAGCTTGCCGCCCAATGCGCCGAACGGCGCGGGAGTACCTAAGTCTAAGTAAGTAAGTCAATGGTGTAACAGATATAGATTGAGCAGAAGTCAAAGAGTGTAGGCCTATCTTAAGTCTAAGAACATTAAATGATGTTTTTAGTTCTAACTGAGATGGCTGCCTAGCCATGTTGGAAGTACTCCAAAGTGTCATCATGATGGGGCCGAGTTCAAACCTGTAGGAAGTTTGAACTAAGTGGTAATAATCTTAATACCTGAGGAACCTCTAAAACGTATTAGTCAAGATTTTAGTAACATGCCAGATGGTAATGCCTGGTCATTGGCATGTAGCTCCAAACAACAAGTACATCTAAACCAGGGGTTCTCAACCTGTGGGTCGCGACCCCCTTGGGGGTCGATTGACGATTTGCCAGGGGTCGCCTAAGACAATCGAAAATAAGGATTGTTATTGTCTATTCTTCTATTGCTGTATGTGTGCGTGTGTGCGGGGGTCGCGGAAGAGTGGGGGATTGTAAAAAGAGGTCGCCGAGCATAACCGCTGATCTAAACTGATGTAAGCCATTTGTTTAAAAAAAAAACAACTCAATGTACTTTTTATTAACAACATACACAGATTCTACTTCTAAGCAGATATATGTAGAAACTCAAGTGAAATAATCATTTAACAAGCAAAATATATTTTTTTAAAGTGCATCTAAGGGAAATAACTCCACATATACAACTATACCTCTAAATAGTGTATAATTCATTTCAAATATTTAATGTCAAACAAAATATTTAATTACCAATTATGAATTGACAAGCAGATTAATTTTTTTTTGTAAATTGATTCATGTTTTGTTAGGTACAATAAATAATTGTGCAAAGTTTCAACTTGATCCGAGGATGGGCGAGGAAGAAACAACATGTTCAAAATTTTGACCAGACAGGCGGAGGGAGTTGATATAAACTTTGTAACAAAATTATTGAGAAAAAAAATCCGGCACAAAATCTTCATTCACTCCAATGATGTGTGCTTATTTTAGATGTTAATGTTAGAGTGAATTGTGAGCTACGGGGTTAGGAATTTATCCAAGTTCCTCTTTATTTCAAAATTCTTCAGTCAGTTTATCAAAGAAATAGGAATAAATGGTCTCTTATTTATAAATAACTTGAAACTGCTTAGAATCAAAAGGAACTTTCCAACAAAGACCACAGTCAAAAGTAGGCAGTTGATATCAAGCATTAGTATCTAGACATTTTTTTTACTAAAACGATTGAAAAAAACAAAAAACAACAGCATGAGAGAGTTAAAAAGCAAAATCTCAACACAAAATTGTATTAACAAAGCTTATGGAAAAAAAGATTGGGACCCCTCAACAAAACATTATAATAAAAGCTAGAACAGATGCAAAATAGAACTGTGAGATTTATAACTAACCTTTGATTAGAGTAACGCCATTAGTAAAACAAGCAAATTACATAAAAACCCTTTTTTATTTAAAAAAAAAAGCTTATCTAATGGAAAGAAATCTGAACTTACAACTATATCTCTCAATAATGTAGAAGTTATTTTCTTTATTCTATGTCAAGCATAATAATTAATTATCACTAATTAATTGATTAATTGTTTAACTTTTTTTTTTTTATTGATTCATGCTTTGTCTATGCCAATGAATAATTGTGCAAAGTGTAATCTTGATCTGAGAATGGGTATAGAGATATCATGTGTATAAACTTTTTACCAGGCAGACAGGCAAAGTGCGTTGATACGAGCTTTGTAATCACTAAATTTAGAGATGCTTCAGAACAGAAGACTAGAAAGTAGCAACTATACAGAAAAGCAATGAACTATGATTTACAAATGTACAAAAACAAATAATCCTAATAAAATACACAAAAACAAAGGCACATTTCTTATCCCATATGCTAGGACTAATGCGTACAAGTGCTCCTTCTTCCATACTATGGGCTATGCAAAATGACTTATCATAATTTAAGTCTGAATAACATCCATGACTAGACTGACACATGGATGTAAGTATTTTCTCTTTTGAACTAACATCTGTAATTTATAAGGCATGAAGATAAATGTTCAACAAAATGAATGAAAAAGAAAAACATAAAACAACCTACCTTTAAGTTGTCACTTCCATTTTGTTTCTTAGCATGCAGAGGCCTCCTTGGGCTGTGTGGACTAGGGAGTTTCGGCGATGTGGGGGTGACAAATGTCCCTGCTGACCCGCCTCTTGGAGACGTGCCCCGGGCAGAGTGGGAGGAGGACCTTGATGGGGCACTGACAGTTTCGCCCCTGACCAACTGTGACAGGCTATCTCTCAAGGACACCTGAAGATTGAACAAGTGTGCGATTCAACAAGAATTTTTATCAACACAACAAAAATGTTTGGTAGATCAAAATAATGGTTTAAAATAAAGCATATATTTTAGAACTGGGTCCAATCACCCCAAATGAGTGACTTTTTGCATGTAGGAGTGAATTTGAAAAGTGTTAATCCAGTTGGCAAAGGATTAAGAGTTACATGTACATGTGGGAAGTGTGGTCGAGAGGCCAAGTGCGCTTGAACTTAGCTTGGCTTGGCTACTTAGAAGGGGGCTCGAGGTTCGACACCCGACTTGGACAGAGTTGTGTTTACTTTGCGCCTAAAGGCAGCACGGAAAACCAACTCCTAGATACCCCCTCCCCCCCACCGGTCCACAAATGAGATTGGACCAAAGCGCTCTGCGCGTGCTATAAGCATGAAAGTAGCGCTATATAAAAGCTATAATATATGTATAAAAGTTAACATTTTGAGGCAAGTACAAAAATATGTGGGCTAGTAGCATACAGTGTTAACAATTCAAAATAAAATATAACTAGTTGCAAAATATATCTCAACTATTAGCCCTCTCATAATAATGATGTAATGTAATCGTTCTCTTCATTTATAACTTATTTGCAGAATTCAAATTTACCAAGAAGTAAAGAAAAAAATGTCCCATCATGACCTAGGTTTGTCAATGCAAGCTAAAGTAGAAATACCTGAATATATAGTCAATAATTAATAGAGGTTCAAAGTGACCAGCACAACATCAAATTACTCCCCCCCCCCTCCCCCGCCAAATCAGTCTGGTATAAGAGATAGGCTACACCTTACCCTTCCTTAAAAGATAGCCTCAGGGGATGGGTTTCACAATTACCTGAATATATACTCAATAATTAATAGAGGTTCAAAGTGACCAGCACAACATCAAACTACTCATCCCCCTCCCCCCCACCCGCCAAATCAGTCTGGTATAAGAGATAGGCTACACCTTACCCTTCCTTAAAAGATAGCCTCAGGGGCTGGGTTTCACAATTTTCTGAACGTATACACAAGCAAAACAGGGTTAAAACTAAAGCGTTATTTTGACCACCCTGTCTAATATAGATCAGTGATCTTATGAAGATAGAAATAATCAAAAGTAAGCCAAAGCAAAGAAAAGGATATCACGAAAGAGACAAATGAGAAAATCTAAATCGACCAATAGCGGTCAATGGTTATGTCTACTAAACAATGGATGTGCCAAACTATGTAGGTCGCAGCTGGGGCTGCTTAGCCACGAATAATACTGCATTCTGCACTAATCTTCTGACTCGAAAACAAGCCTTATTATCATTATATACATACAAGGTGGCCCAAAAGTAGGTTTACAGATATTACACTACCTTTTATATGATAGAAGTTACTTGCTTAGTAAAACCAATATAAAACATTCCGCAAAGTATTAATCTAACTTACATAAACAGCTTTTTCCTTGCTGATTGAAATTTATTTTATTATGTTATTCCAACCTTAAAATGAATTTCTCACTGTTCTGGCATCGAATTTTCAAATAAATAGTCTACATGATAACTGTCAACCTACTTTTGGGCCACTCTGTATATTCGTTTTAATAAAAATGAGTTTTTGAAATATACATTTAATTAAGTATTATTTATTCATATATATAACTGTATAAATATTTACAACAGAAAACACTCTTCAATAATAGTTACTATGTACCTGAACTTCTGAGTTGCTCAACCATCGTAGAAATAGTTCATCCACTTTAATTTTCAGGACAGGCTTTAAAGCCATTATCACTGATACTGAGCTTATCGAGTTTAATTCTTGAAATATTAATTTTCCTTTTGAATCTTTTATTGCGATGAATCACAGCAAGTCCAGAACAAAGAATCCTTCTTAAAGTCACTGTTTCAGTTTGTTTCTCTTAATATTTTTGTGATGAATTCTCCTCATGTCTAATGAGGTTGACTAAAAAAAAATATTTGTAAAAAATATTTATATTGTTTTTTAAACTTTATTTGCTACTCAACTAATCAATTCTCTATTGCGACTCAAATTAAAATCTAATGCTAAATCAGAAGATTTAAACCAAGAACTATGCTATTGAATCAAAATAACCTAGATATTAGCTATCATTAACCTGATGTGACACTTTCTTTAAAGAACTAATGATTCAGACAAGCTTAATTACTTTACTGTATTACATTTAACTAAGTAAGGAATTAAGACTTGGACTTGATGACATAAGCCTCCTCTCCCTTAGACAACAAAATGCTCAGGCCAAACTGACCAGAATCTTAGAAATAGCAATAAAGACTGAATCGCTCAGAACCGAGTTTGGTGGAGAGGTGTAATTGCAGCCCTATGCTCTCCTTGGTGTACAGAGAAAGTCAAGTAAGAAATCTGGTATTCAAAGAAGTTCATATTACCGATAAAACAATGTGCTGGCACCAAGGTGGTAAGTTAGTTATCTAGGTCACTACTATGGATGTACAAAGAAAAAATTAATGTAATGCAAATTGACCACCCAAATTTCAATCTAGTAAATAACTGAAATAAGTTTTAAAATGGCTTTTATGAAAAAAAAAAACAAAAAAAAACATTTGCATTAAAAAATGTTCTACAAGTTGAAACTATTTTATTCTTCTGTTCCAGGAGTTTCAGAATTTAAAAGGATGGTGAAAAATGTTTGAACTCATGTATTAGCTATTGCAGTTTTGCCTTTTTATAAGAAAATAAAAAGCAGTTTTATCAGCAGCTGCTCAGCTAACATAGCTCAGTGTGATGTTTATGATTCATTCTCTTTTGTGGACTTGTAGGGGAGTGGGTATCTAGAAGAATGTTTCTCTGCTGCCTTAAGGGCCTCAACAAACACAATACGGGCTGAACTCAAGCTCGTTTGATATATAGCCAAGTGGTTAATGCCACCATAAACATTAACAGTTTTTATCTACATCTTCTAGATCTATAGACTGAAGTGTAGACATCTAAATAAAATCTAAACTGACTATCATCATGACCAATGTCACAATAAACTTATATCAAATATCAACTACCAATGTCACAATTAACTTATATCAAATATCAACTATTATCTATCATGTTTAATAAAAGGCAAATAAATTTTAATAAGGAAGGTTAAATACTTAGAATCTAGATCTAGGTGATCTAGATCTAGATAATGTTCACTACATGAATTCAGAAATTCTTATAAATCTTATATTATTGCAGACGTTACTTCAAAAAAGAAGATAATTTCATCCTACACATAACATGACATGATAATCATCATAAAATTATAAACTATAATGATTTCGTCAGCATCATTCTAGACTAGATTCCCTGACTAGATCTACAATCAAGTCTAGAGTCTCGACAGTAGACTGAGTAGTGTCTAAATCTAGATATAATCTATCTAGAATATGATTGAATATCATGTCAATCATGTAAATTTAAAATTGTAATTGATGTAAATTCAAAATGTAATATTATATTGTTTATTATTTTATATATGTATCCCGGCCATTAATATTTTTTTTGGAGAAAATAGCAAACATTTTAGATGTAGATCTACTCTAGTACTAGATTCTAGATCTATAGACTATAGTATAGATAACCTTAGACTTAGTTAGACTAAAGACTAGTTTAAGTTTAGACTCATACTCATTTGATTTTGCTAATCATATTTATTTTTAATTATGATATGATTAAAAATCAGATATCTGAAATGTGATGATAAATCTGATTCTGATAAAATCACTTTTTTAACATAAGAAAAAGATCAGGTGACAGATCCCGTTCAAAAGTAGACAATAGGGAGTTACAAGAGATCACTTTCAAAAGTAGACAGTAGGGAGTAGACTAGTTGACAGTATTGTAGTCTTCCTACTTCTAGACTAGACTTGACTAGAGTTAGACTAGACTCTAGACTAGACTAGAGACTAAGACTAAGAGACTAGAGTAAAAGAATTTCAATTTGCTAAATGTTTAAGTAATTTTCGACGTGATTGTCAATAATTAAGTTTATTTATTAAAAGATCTTCTGCTTTCCGTGATAAATAGGACCACATTTTATTTTCTAAGTTAATTTACTCAAGCCCCATGGGTTGTTAGTTTTTTCAAGTTTGAAAAGTCAAATCTCGTTGCTCTACAACTCGCATAGTCCGCCATCATTGCTAAGAAGCCGTCTAAACGAGGCTTACAGGAAGCAAAAATGTAAAAACATGGATAGGCTTAGATATTACCAAACTCTACTACATTACATATCTAGTCTAGTTTAAATAGATCTACTTATTTAAAAAAAAGAAGACTTTTAGTTTCTCTTTGAGCGTCATGTTAGATGAGGAGGGACAGGGGGTTGTTGTAAAATATAGTTTATCATTTTGTTGTCTCTAATGTTTTATTTCCAAATGTTTTTTTTTCTGACAAATTTTTTTTTCCGTTTGACAAATAACACGTTTTTTTTTTGTTTTTTTTTTTAAAAGCCGTTGCTTCTTCTTGAAAAAATCACATCTAGACCCATGATGAGAAAAATTTGGGGCATCCCTTAAACTTAAAATACAAATAAAAGATCATGCTGCAAAGGTGTGACCTACTATCATTCGCTTTGTTCAAAGGAAATAGATTATGTTGGATATTGACATATTCAAGATTGTTTTTTTCTTGTTGCTGTTGTTTTTCAAATTTCATACATTTCTTCACAAATAAAGATTATTATTGCAGGGTATATGCAGCATTCAGGCTGCAAGGTTCTAATCCGGGACCATCATAATGACAGTTTGAAGTTATTTTTTATGACCAGCTGTCATATGCTATACATGAATGGACATCTACTAAGTGCATATTTAATATTTAATAAGAAAGAGGTATCACTGGGGGGGGGGGGGGGGGGGGTAACAACCAGCAGGGGGTGACACCCATTTGAAAAAAATTAATTTGCTAAAGCAGATAACTAAAAAAAAAAAAAAAAAGTGGCTGTAACTAGATACTCGTGCTCATTTCATATATAGATTTACATCAATATATATTTGTTTATTTTTGGTACTAAATAATGTCCAAAATCATGCATGATACAATGAGAGGGGACACAATGAAGTTTTTTTTAAGGACGAAAATCTATTAGATTTTAGTTCTTAAGAATTATTCTATATTGAGTATTAATCAGTAAAAATGACACAATTACTTATATGTTAAAGAAATCAAATTATATGTCAGTTCTTAATATTTCTTGGAAGCTCTAAACTATAGCTTGTGTTGCCGCCTATAGGTAACCTGTTTGCTCATAATGAAATTACTATTACTTCTTCTAAATTTTAAAAATAAAAACAACAAACAGAAACACAAGGAAGAAACAAATATGTTAAAATAATTTAATTTATTGTCATGCATTAGATTTTGGCTTTTTATTTCAGATACAGCAGTAGAACAGAAAAACAAAAAAATTTGATAATTAATTACATTGACTGAGTATCACAAGTTGCATGGTAAAGCATAGATCTACCCATAGATCTACATTTATAATTGCCGAAACCAAACACATTTTCTATAAATATATACATTTATAAAAAAAAAATATACAAATTACTTTCAAACTTGTACATGTATGACTTTTTCCTTGCACAAGATATTTATTATTGAAAACACTGACAACACATAATTCAAAATTAAACTAGTAAATGAAACAATAAAATTTCTAAAGCAGATATGAGATACTTTCTTTACAATATTTATAACCTTCACCTTGATCTATAATTTGAAACTTAGTCATTCTAAGACTGAAGGAGGCCAAAAAACCATCACCTCATTACTCCTAGATCCACTAGTCAGCTTTTTGCTGCTCAGAATTCTAAAAAGTATGTCTGCTTAAATGGGAAAGCACCTAATACTGAAACACACAAATAAAAGAATAAAAGTTAAAATCTTGGACCTAATAGTCACTAGGTAGATGGAGTATGAGATTTGGACCTAATAGTCACTAGGTAGATGGAGTATGAGATTTAGATCTAATAGTCACTAAGTAGATGGAGTATGAGATTTGGACCTAATAGTCACTAGGTAGATGGAGTATGAGACACAGACTTTTGTGGGATAAAAAAAAAGTTTTTATATTTAATAATAATCCTCAGTTGCATTTTAGCCAACTCAAGCATGCCTAACTAAATCCAACTAGAACAAAGGTCGAGCTAAAGACTTTTAATGATCGGAAGCAACATACCACCTAACGGGTGAGATTTCCTAGACGAGAAAAAAAAAAGTATGTAGGAATGAAATCATTTTTCGTCCCATCTGGATTGTAAGGTACACCACTTCATGCTAAGTGACGACCAAACTAATCCATACTTTCTTGGTATTCTTGGTCTGGGAAGAATGGTGGTTTTTGAAACCAATAATCTTAGGTGAGATGTAATGTAGTTGGGCTATTAAAAATGATCAAAACTGAAGATTATTATTATTGAGAGAAAGCAAATCACAAGGGTAATGTTGACATTGCATTTACATTCATCGAGGCTCATTGATTACTTGAGTTTTGATTGTGCTTTTTGTTTAACATGACAAGCAAAGAAACAACCATTCCAAGTTAAATCTGATATTTCAAAAATCAAAACTGAAAACTAGGAACAATAAAAAACAAAACATTCAATAAGAATTAGTTATCGCATCATGTGTTTGTCTGTAAAAATTAGCATTTCAAATTTTGTTGTGTGCATCTAATTTCATAATCCACCCCCCTTGCATTCAGTATGCAAAAATATAATCTCCATTTTACATTTCCTAATATAGTGCAATTTTAATATTTGTACTTATATTTATAATGAGGCTCAGCGGTAAAGTGTCTGGTTTCCAAACCAGGTTCCCACATTCAAATCCAGGTGAAGACTAAGATTTTTAATTTTGAGATCTTTGGGCGCCTCTGAGTCTACCCAGCTATATGGGTACCTGACATTAGATGGGGAAAAAGTAAAGGCGGTTGTTGATTGTGCTGGCCACATGACACCCTCAATAACCGTAAGCCACAGAAATAGATGACCTTTACATCATCTGCCCTCTAGATCACAAGGTCTGTAAGGGAAACTACATATATTTATACAATTCTGCTATACAATTGAAAACTATTGCATCAAAAAAATTAAATAAAAAAGCACAATTCAAAAGTGGTAGCTATTTGAGTTCTATACACACTGAAAAATAATTTACAAATTCTGCACAGGTTTAAGGACAGGAAAAATTACATGAAAATGTTATATAATAATCTAGAATTCAATATTATTGCTAATTGATCATGATTGTCATTAAATGTATATTAATATTCACAGTGAAATTTAAACCAAGCCAAATATTCTGATTACTTTGGTGCTAATAGTCATCACTGATTTTGACTAGACATTTGTTAGCATATGTATTGAAGGGTTCACAAAATGAAGTGCACAGTAAAGCTGCCATACAAAAATTTCAACTCTGTTGTATTCAAAATGCTATTTCTTTTTCAGACATTCAGACAAGAGGTCATCACCAAACTCCTGCACGTTACCGTCTCCTCACAGTTATTATTGTACACAATTTATTTATAGTTATAGTCCTTTATTTAGACCTGTAGTATGAGAAAATGCACAAATGACAAATCTGAATTCATATCGCCTCATGTCGTGCTTTCTGTGCAGCAGTCTATAACATAGATCAATGCTGTCTAGTATTTTTGACTCTATGTGAATAGCAACATTACATGGCGTAATATTTAATTTAGGCCATTTATTTGGGGGCCTGGGGGGCTTTTAAACTTGGACCCACACCCTACCCTAGCTACGCCACTTTGGGAGGATGATGGTTTAATGAGAGACTCTTGGTGCAGTGATGCTCACCTGTCTTAACATGTCTTCAACAATTTTCTTGAAAGTTAAAAAAAAAAAAAAAACTCTCTGTATAAGCTCATACAGGCGAAGTGACAGTTGATACAGCAGTGTTGTGTTTTTAAGTTATTCAAAGCATACATTTTTGAAAACCGGTTATTTTTTATAAAAATTGTTAAACTTTTTTTTTCATTAAAGAAGAAAAAAAATACAATAAAAAAACATATATTCAATGAATTGTTTTTTAAGAGGAATTTTACTTTATCAATGGACTGCATATTGGTTAGGGGAGATAATAAACTCACTAGGTAATGTTTTTCTTAAGAGTTAAGTTATCCTATTATATAATTTACAGACTGAGTATTTCAGAGAGAAATGGAGAAAGATGGTTTACAAATCTTGTATGGTGCCCCGAAAGTCAAAAAAAAACAAACTAAGGGATAGGTGAAGGAGCTATTTCAGTCTGTATAAATACAACATTACCTATTAATTCCAGCAATGACATATTTAACTCTTTCTCTCCGTAATTATTTACCACATTCTGGTGGAATCAACACTGATATCGTCAGTTAGGAGAGAAAGAGTTAAAGGGAGCTTTAAAATTCCATCTGATCAGGCAAATCCAAGCATGCTCATAAGATATTTGTTCAGAATTTGTGCTAGCATATTAGTCAGTGTGACTAAATTTCTAAAAATCTCCACATTCTTCTCAAACTCCATTTAAGTAAAGGCTTGAGAAGCTTGAAAACCCTGTGATGTGTGTAATGTCATTACATTCCCAACAGACGAGCCGAATTCGGCAAAGACAACTCATTTGTGAAAGGGAACGGTACTATAGCAGGTCAGCTTGCATAGAAACAAATGGAACAATTTAAATAGGAGGAAGGTATAAAGTCAACAGGAAGCAATCATCTAACTCACGAAGCAAATAAAAAAAAACACTTTGATATGCTTATATTGCTGACAAAAATGTCCATCAACGAGATAGTTGAAATGTCAATGAAGATTATGTTGGAAGATGATGCATTGAAGAATGATATCCATAACCACATCAATAAAATAGATATACAAACAATCGGCTGGTCCTAGGCTAGATAATTTTTCGGACACAAGAGAGGTGAATGGCACTGCTACCTAACAAGCCTCGTTTTCATCAGACGACAGCAATGTCTCCCTTGCATTTACCGCAGCAGTTCAAAGTGAGATTCTCGTGTTTTGTGTCAGGATGGTAACGTTTGATCAACATCTCCTGTGGCCCTGTTAGCGGAAGCAATCGAGACGAACCTGACTGAAGCGATCCTATTGGCTCACTAGGCTTTGACAAGATCTGTAGTACACAAAAAAAGTTTAAAGTTAGGATAGTGAGTATTAAAATGCTAATGTTTAAACAAGGAGAAACTATTTAACAGTTCCAAGCATGAACAGTTTGTATTATATATTATTGGCTTTAATACGTTCTTCAGAAAAAAACAAATATATAAGACTAGTAAATTAGTAACAGTTCCAGTTTCTGTTCAATATTATAAGCAGTAATTAGCAAAAAGTTCTGGGACTGATACTAATAGGAATGTCACTTATAGGAATTAGAAACATTAGTGGGCCTAAGACATACTTTAACTCTTTCTCTCCTAACTGACGATACCAGTGTTGATTCCACCAGAATGTGGTAAATAATTACGGAGAGAAAGAGTTAATAATTAAAAGCCACTTATAACTACAATTTATCCTCTGCCTTCTAGGAAGTCAAGAATCCATTGATGTAATTTTTTTTTTACATTTTCAGTAGGCTAACATATTAACTGTATCAAACCCCTCCAGAAAGGCTTCTTAAATAGCAATGTTTTGATCATAACTGCTATCAAATCCTTTTGAAAAGTCATCCATTCAGCCCATTAGTTTAGTTTGTCTTAGTCTGATGAACATAATCTCATTGTAACACCATGACATCATCACATTTAGCACTCAAATATAAATATCGTTACACTAGGAAAAAATAATCTGCATTTTAGACGAAATGTTTTACTTCCTGTCATATTTATAGAACACAGCACACACACACACACAAAAAGCCATAGCGATGAACTTGATATAATTTTTATACAAAAGTGATGCCCAACTTTTTTTTTTTTTTGGGACAAGTGGCATTATATATTTTTGACACTTGTGTCTTTTTATGGCAGTTTCTAGGGACCAGATAGCATGACATCAGGGGTCAAAAGAGTTGAAATAAAGGGGAAATAATTAAAGAAATTAATAATAAATAATTAAATAAAAATTCAAATATGGACTATAGTGGCTGAGTAGTATAGAGTTTGGCTAACAGACCCATGGGTCTTGGGTTCATGTCTTGGTTGTTGTACTGGCCACATAACACCCTTGTTAACCATCAGCCACAGAAAAGCCAATGACTTTTAAACCATATGCCCTATAGATAGAAACTTCTGAAAAATGTACTTTACCTTTTGTTAATTTATAGTGAAGCTTATATTATGCAAGTTTGTAACATCTGTCACAGGCCTGAGGTTGGGAATCACTATTTTATAAATATCACATCAAATTTTGGAAGTACCATATAAAATAATCAGGAGGCGAGGTAGATGAGCAGTAAAGCACTTGGCTTCTGAACCGAGGTCCCGGGTTCAAATCCTGGTAAAGATTGGGATTTTTAACTTCTGAATCTTTGGGCGCCTCTAAATCCACCAAGCTCTAATCAGGGAAAGTAAAAGCAGTGGGTCGTTGTGCTGGCCACATGACACCCTTGTTAATCACAGAAACAGATAGCCTATACATCATCCACCCTATAGATTGTAAGGTCTTAAAGGGGAAATCTTTAGATAAAATAATTATACACAAATATTTTATTAATAATGAGCACACACCTCATGAGCAAACTGTTCAGCCCGAGTCACAGAGTTAGCCCAAATGTCCTCACTGGCATCCATATCTATTGGAACAGCAACGTGTGCAGGAAGCAGTCTGAACCGCATGGCCTCTGCTAGTTGCTGACAAGCTCGAGATAGTTCTATGACATTGGTCGACCTCAAGGAGGAGGAGCAATGAGAATTGAGAGGATCAAAGGCAGTCTTCACTTGCTGTAGTACCCTGTCGGCCAAAAATTATATTATTACATATTCCATTTATTCTTTAGGAATTTAAAAAATACATGTTAACAAAATGTGAAAAAAAAAAAAAAAAAAAAAATATCAAGCGTTTGGTGAATAACTCACAAAATGTAAATCAGGCTAGTCAAACACTTTAATTATGACCAGAAAAAAAAATGTATGAGAAATAAATTAGTAAATATATATATATGGAGGCCAACCGGAGAAGCACTAAGTTTCTGAGCCAAAGGGTGCAAATAACTTTATCAACCTTATTAACTTTCACGATGGCTTTACTTATGCTTGTTAACTTAAAGTGCTCTACTGTTGAGATGTATCTGAGCGATGATGTGTACATAAATTTACGGATTTTACTACACTGTGTTGAATGTATAGCTCGTTCATGTGGAAGTGTCAAGTAACCTCCCCCCTCCCTCCATTACTACCCGTTATACCCACTTAGCCACCATTAGAATCAGATCCTAGACACCAGAACCACAAGCGGTCTGATGCCTTTAAAATACAAACCTGATAAAGCTGTGAAATGCATGAGACCTAGTCATTAACAGTATACAGCCCCCACACACACATCCTTTACAGTTTGAAGTTATGGTTATGTCTAAACTGGATGTGGCAAAATATGTAGGTCGAAGTTGAGGCAGCATATCCACATGAAAAAATGCATTTCTCATTTTTCTTCAGACTCAAAGAGAAGTCTTATTATTATTATGATTGAGCAGGATTGAAAAATGCATTAGATGAGAGTAGCCATGTTAACATGTTATCCGAAAACATTACCAGTAAATTTACATACTTGTAAGCCTCCAAAAGGTTTGTGCGAAGCTCATGCCTCTCATTCAACAATTGCTGCAAGGCATCCTGGGTATCATGGCACTGGAGAGAATAATACGCTCTGGCATTGCCCAGTTCCTCAATCATGACTCTACAGGCACAAAAAAAAAACAAAAAAAAACATATTTCTAAAATTTAATAATAGTAAACTATAATAAAGATTTCTGATATTTCCCAGTAAGAGGCTCCACCTTTGTAATGAACACAATGCCATTTACTATAAACAAAGATGGCTGTTCAATGCACGATGGCTGAATGGTAAAGCGCTTGGTTTCCAAACTGAGGAGTCTGGGTTTGAATCCTGGTGACTCCACCCAGCTCTAATGAATAGCTGATATTAGTTGGGGAAAAGTTAAGGTGTTAGTCGTTGTGCTGGCCACATGACATCCTCGTTAACTATAAGCCAGAAAAACTAATGATCTTTACATCTTCTGCCCTATAGATTGCAAGGTCTGAAAGGGAAACTGTACTTTTAAACAAACAGCTTTAGTTTCAATTTTGGCAGTGAAAAGAACAAAAAAAAAAAGAATTTTCTATTAACAAGCATTTAAATGTATAAAAGCAAAATTAAACAGTTTAACTACAACATAATCTCACACTTAAAAAATACTAAATTGAGAAAATGTGTCAAAAACAAAAACAGCAAACTTACCTCGAGGCCAGGTATTTACTTCTCCACATGTCTGCTTGTATGGAAACTTTGTCAAGATTTTCATAATCTTCAGACAGCTTCTTGCTGAAACCACCAATATCTACTGACAGCTGGGCTCTGTCTCTGTGGAAATGGTAGAATTCAGAAGGGCCAATGAATATAAATGTAATGACTTAACTCTTTCAGTGAGGTGTTACTCTCAGCGAGTAACTTTGCTAGCACTGGTGAGTGCGGTATTACTCTCAGTGAGTAACTTGGTTTATAATATTTATTTCACTTTCTTTTTTATGTTAAACTTTTTATTTCTCTCTTTTTTTTTAACTTCCCGGATGTGGGAATGATTGTTCTTTGTTTTCATAATAAATTTGATGCAGTACCAACAGGTTTAAAAAAAAAAAAAAAAGACAACATTATGGTTCCTCTTTTTTACGGGACCCGAAAAATGTAAATAATACAATTTAAAAAAGACATTATGTTAATGGTTCCTCTTTTTTACGGGACCCGAAAAATGTAAATAATACAATTTCTTAGTGCATTTGTTCATCTTTTATGAAATTTAAAGTGATTAAATGTGTTTAGTTTTGTGATTTTTTAAATATTTATAGATTAAATGTTTAATTAAAAGGTTAAATCTTTCAGTATATCGATTTTTTAATGAATTTTAATATTTTCTTTTTCCGTACTCAGTTTAAAATTAATGAAAAATTTTTTTTGTTTGAATAATTTATTTGATTTAGTATACTTTTGTAGCCCATTCATTTTCCTTTAAAATAATTAATAAAATCAAATATGTTAGATTATTTAATAAAATAAAAAAGTTGTTTTAGTAACTCAACCCCCTTTGAAAATTTGTGTTCCTTCTGGAAAACTCTATTTTTTCGATCAAAATAATTAGCACTTAAAAACAGAATATGACTATTTCTACCTTCAAGTGTGTTTAAAAGGAATAATAAAAAATATTTTAAATGATTCAAGCAAATGTCAAGGTCTCTGGTTTCCAACTCATTGTGGCTTGAGAAAGCTGAAAACGTAAAGAAATGTGTGGCAAAGGGAAAGGGGTCATCATGTTCATCCCCACCTCATTTTAAAAATTTTAAAAAATACTTAAAAAAAAAAAAGCTTATATTTATACGAAGTACAACTTGGATCAGTCATGTAATTAAATTTGCAGTAGATCTAGACCAACAACAATAAATATATGTGATTAATAATATTTTTACCAATTGTTTTTGTTTCATGCTATTTCATGCTTTTAGCTTTCTCAATACCCTATGATCCTATCACTTCTTCTTTCTTCTTCATCGTTCTCATTGTTATGTTGGAGTGTTCATATGACTAGACCAATACATGAGATGAACTGCGCAGTGGTTTCCAAATCAGGGAGCTCTCCATATAGTTTTCTTTCTATTGGGGTGATTTGGGGCCAATGTCTTATACGGGCCTCTTGGTAGAGAGAGCAGTTTTGGAGGACGTGGTCGGCATTTTCTGGTGATACTCCACATGGGCAGATTTCACTAGTTCCAATTTTGAGCTTCCGGAACATGTGTTGTCGCATTCTGTTGTGTCCGGTCCTGAGTCGAAAGATTAGACGTTGGTCTTGTCGGGATAGCTTATAGTAAGCATCATCTTTCTTGTGATTTGGATGGGAGCTCGTCCATTTCTCATTTATTTTTTCTACAATTAATTTCTTCATTTCTTCTGGATAGAGTGCAGAGTTTACTTGTGAGTTTGTTCTCCCACTCTTGGCGAGTGTGTCAGCCTTCTCATTTCCTGCTAGTTGTATGTGAGCTGGTATCCATTGAATAACAGTTTTTTTGCTGTTGTGGTTGAGCTTTGAGAGTGCTGTTCTGAGGTTTTTAATATAAGGGGAATCAGAGTTTTGCAGGCTTTGGAGGGTTGTTTTTGCGTCTGTTAGAAAGACAATCTGACTGTGAGGGGAACTTGGATGATTTGCTAGCATGGTAGCAGCTAGTGCTAGTGCTTCCCTTTCTGCTCTGTGACTGTCAGAGAGCTCTCCAGTTGCAAAGGATTTTTCTAGTTTTTCTCCATCTGGCCATTCGATAAGTATTCCAGCTCCTCCATTTGTGGTGGCTTTATGGGATGAGCCATCCGTGTAAACTCTGATCCACTGATTGCTAGGGTAATTGGTATGTAGAAAACAGTTCACTATTTCCTTGAGCTCTGTTGGTCTGTAATCAGATTTTCTTTTTATGTTTTCAATATGGTCCCTTATAGTAGGAAGAGGGCTTTCGTCCCAGGGTGGAGATTCATTATAGTGTATCGAGGATTCCAGAGTAATTTTTCAAGTTGGTGTTTCTTTTTTAGGTTTAGAGATTCCTGTATAAAATTGGTCCTTTTGAGACGGTTTTTTGTGCCAGTTTTGTGGATTTTTGTTCTGAGTGGGTGCCTCTCCAAGGTTTCCAATTTAGTGAATTGGGAAAGGATTTTTATTTCTCTTCTTTCATCCAGAGAGATCAGGGCAGCGGTTTCCTCCATAGCTCTTATGGGTGTTGTTTTGATTGCTCCTGTCATTATCCTTAGACCAATATTTTGAACCTTGTCTATTTTTCTTAGGTTGGTTTGGGCTGCTGAGCCCCATGCTGTGGCACCATATTCTAGTACAGGTCTTACATAACTGGTATAGGTCTTTTTCAGGATGTTGTGATTAGCTCCCCAATCTGTGCCAGCTAATTTTTTCAAGAGGGATAGTCTCTGGATGCCTTTACTCTGTGTTTTATCAATTTGGTTTTTCCAGGTTAGTCTCGGGTCATAGGTGACTCCAAGATAAGTAGGGCTGTCATTTTTTTCTAAAGCTTCCTTATCTAATGTTAATTTTATTGTTTGTTGTTTTGTTGACAGTGAGAATATATGGTATATGTTGTCTTTTTGTGTTAATGGACATGCCCCAGTCTTTGGGCCAATTATTGAGTTTATCAAGAGCATCTTGTAATCGAAATTTCGATGTTCCTACATATTCTTCTGTGCTAATTAAGGCAAGGTCGTCTGCATACATGCTGCTCTTAACTTTTTTGGGTAGGTTTTGATTTAGATCGTTTATGAATATTAGGAAAAGTGTTGGGGATAGGACTCCTCCTTGGGGGACACCATTTTTTATACCCACTGTGTGGCTTCTTTGTCCTTGCATGCAAACTATCACTTATAACAGCGGTTCTCAACCTTTTATGCTCGGCGACCCTTTTACAATAGCCCACTCTGCCGCGTCCCCCCCTCCCCGCTCACACACATAAAGCAATAGAAGAATAGACAATAACAATCCATATTTTTGATGGTCTTAGGCGACCCCTGACAAATCGTCAATTGACCCCCAAGGGGGTCGTGACCCACAGGTTGAGAACCCCCGACTTATAATCAGGACCAGTTGGGAAATGGGGGGGGGGGGGGCAGAAAGAAAGTGATGTCTGGGTGGATTTTACCGCAATTGCTTTTTAAAAGCAGTTACAAGTTTAAAAAAAGGGAATGACTTAAATTCAAACTTATGGCTCATGCGTGCTTGGCCCGACCTGCTAACCACTCAGCTAGTGAGGTAGTAATGACTGGAGAACATTGTATAGTTATATATTGTTTGTTTCAATTTTGAGCGGTCACCTAATAAAGGGGACTGATTCAGCTTAAACCACCACTTCAGTCAAGTACAATTTCTTTCCATTATTCAAGATACCAAACAAAATAATTAATTGAAGGCCAACCTGTATTTCCAATATAAATATCAATTGGCCCCTTTGATCACATTATTGCATATATATCATGATATATGTAATAAAATCTATAATATTTACTCCAGTGAAACACTAGTGTGATGATGTTGTCGTAACAGTGTTTTCAGGGCCGGTCTTAGGTCACTGCAACCTATGCGACAGCAGTGGGCCCCCGAACTTTCATAGAAGGCCCTGTGCGAATTCTAGATGTAAATTATTAAAATAAACCATTTTAACATGTTATCAAAGGGTTTCTGAAATTCTCCTGAAATTGTACAATATACGAAAAAGTCATGAAAATCTACTGAAATTATTAAAATCTTCTGAAAACTGATGCAAATCTCATTTTAAAAAAAGTCATTTCTGGGTGTCATTCAATATGGAAATTGCCAATGCTACTCGAAATAAAAAAAAAGGTATTGTCAGCTTTCATTTAATGAAAATGTAATAATAAGGCCAATTTTAACCAAAAAAAGAAGTTCAAATTCTTCATTTACTTTAATAGTCACTGGCAAACAAATATAATTCCAAATCTATCTTGACCTCTTTAAAAAAAAGCGATATTTTGCTAGTCGATAGTAAATCTAAAAGGCAGATCTAAATGTTTATCAGCTTTTCATTAAAAAAAAAACTACTATCTACTGTAGATGGCTCGTAAAGTTAATTTGATAGTGATTTTGTACTTAGTAAAGTATGAATAAAATGCAAAGAATCTTAATTTTCACTTATTATCCTTATTACAACCCTGAATAGGCCCGCGCAATCTGTTTCGAATAAAGCCCCACAATCTGTAGGACCGGTTTCTGTGTGTTTTTATCTCACTTCAACAAGTGTTAACCATAATGGTACTTTGTAACAGAATCTATCAACAACCCTTTTTATATTATATATTACATTTTTTTTATATTAATACTCAAAATAACAGAGATGGGTGTCGTCAATTCAGTCTAGTACAATTTCTTTCCCTTGTTGGAGATACCAAACCAAATAATTTATTACCAATAGTTAATTAACCAATTGGTTAATTTTTTTTATTGATTCTTGTGCTGTCAAGTAAAAGAAAAATGTTGGCAAAATTTCAGTTTGATCCGAGGTTGGGTGTCGGACAAATAACATGTACAAACTTTTGACCAGACAAACAGTTGATATTAGCTTTGTAAAAATATGAAAAATTTTTCCTTGTCAAAAAGAATTTTTTGTGGAGGAAGAGGGAATTTCTTTTTTTAGCTTACAAACAAAATCATTAGTATTGCTTAACTCTGTCTACACTGTGTTCATACTATGCCTAATTGTATTTAAAAAAATAAAATAAAGCAACAACTTACTGGCAAAGTTTTTCTACCCGATGAAATAAATCTTCTCCCACTGATGCGACAAGGAGCCTCTTTAGTTCAGAATTCACCTGGAGCTGCACTTCTAAGTCTTTCTTCAGCTTATCCCTCTCTTTTTCTAGTGCTGCAATCTTTCCATCCTCTTCACATTTTAGTGCTCGGGGAAATACGCCGACAGATACATCTGTCCCAGAAGCGATTTCTGGCGCCTTTTTGGGAGTGTCTTTTAGAGGGCTAGTGTCTGCCACAGACAGAGTGAGCTCTAAAGGAAAAGTGCTTGAAGATGAATATGTACTACTTAAAATTTGTGGAACGTTCTCTTGCACTGGTAAGTTATTTTGCCTTGCAGAGGCTGAATTAAAAGACACAGTAGCAAGGGATGATGCAACACTAGACACAGGTTTGATTACTGTGTTTTTCTCTTGGACAACACGAGATCTTGAAGCACCCACAACAGCAACAGGACGACTAGCTTGGGACTTTGACAAACCATTGCTTGTCTCTTGGGACAACTGGTTATGCAATATTTCAAGTTTCTCAGGTTCAGATAAACTTACAGTTTTAACCTTTTCTTTTAGACCATCAGGTTTCGTGACCTCCTTGGGCAATTTCCGAGCATTCTGAAAATTATATTTTGGCTTGGCTTGAACAAGAAGAACAGTCTCTTTACCCTGAGTTGCAGGCTTTGGTGATGACATTTCTCAATGGCTCAAAACTAAGCAAGCAAAAACTGGTGGAGGTTAAGAGAAAAAAAAAATTAAAGCATTTATACTTAGTTTCAGTTTTCAGAATATGCAAAAGAGAAGCTCAAGAGTACCAGATTATGCAAAAGAGAAGCTCTAGGGTACATTACAATCTGCAAAGAGGACCCTCAATGTAAAGTTATACTTATCATTCTATACTAGATCTAGATATATCGCTTGACTCATGAAATTTAATCAATATTAATATTATACAATTATAGAATATTAGATCTAATTATTATATTTATACTACTATAATTTATAGAAGATCTTCTAGTTCTATTTATATAATTATTTATTATATTTACTTTAACTATATAATAATAGATTATAGTTACAGTATTATAGATCTAGATTTCTATAGTCTAGATAGTATAGTTATATACTAGGGGTGCACCGGATAGTCGCTCTGGCTCCGGCTTCTGCCGAATATCCGGCGTTTTTTACTATCCGGTGCTATTCGGCTCCGGTCGGATATCACTACCGGATAGTAAAAAATACACCTATTTAATATGCATAAAGTGGACCTCGTTCCATTAATGTCTGTTGTAGAATGTATTAATGTTTATATTAAAACAAAATAATGTGCTTAAAAATAGAGCCATTATGAATATGCACCAAACATCATTTATTATAAAGACAAGGCGTGTTAATAACTTAATAACTAAATAGAAATGAAACTTTACATCATTAATGCGCTTTACATACAGAGCTGCAATGGCTGGCACTTTTTTCAATTTGTCTTGACCTTTGAGTAGGTTAGTTAACATGTTAAAATGCTACATTCCTTGACTACGTCATGCTGACCAGACGTCTGTCTAGCTGTGCGGGTATATCTCCAGAGGTAGAGATGAACAACTCCCACCCCTTTTATTTGTTTAGTCCATCACATTGAGTTTTTTTTATAGGTAGGTGACCCAAGGTAAATACGATGGACGTAGGTTTAATGTCAGCGTATTGACACTCTCTAAAGGTCACACCTTTCGAGGGAACTAAGTTTGTTTACTTAGTAGTTAATCTTTATTAGGGGGGCTGGACTACAAGAGCCACACCTCTAAGGTAACTAGGTATATTTCCAGATGAACAACTCCATCCCCCTTTTATTTGTTTTGTTCATCACAATGAGTTCATTGATTGACAGGTGACCCCAAGTCAGATACGATAGACGTAAGCACTCTCTAGAGGTCACACGAGGGAACTATGTTTGTTTACTTAGTAGTTAATCTTAATTGGGGGGGGGTGGACTGGACTTCAAGCCAAACATCTACACGGGTTCCGGACAAAGAGTTTGCTTATTTGGAGAAAAATCTTAATCACATGGTTGGGCTAGAGGCCACACCTTTTCAAGTATGCCGAGTTACTTGAAATATAAATCTCAATTATTAAGCTGGACTAAAGATCAAATGCATCTAAACGAGTGACCTTTAGCTACACAGAACACAAACCGCGAGATTATATAGCCCAGTAAGCCAGTAACTAATTATTTTGTAGAAGACACGACCAGGGATATTTTTAAATGGAGAGCTAAACACCCCCTACTCTTTATTTTATTTCTTTGGTCCTTGACACACAATTTATTGATAGACATTGACCATTTATAAGCCAGAATGAAAAAACACAACGTGCTAACAAAGGATATTATACTGTCAATAAATATTACGGTTAAATAATTTTTCTAACGTGTTAACTTGAATATTACTCCTGCAGTTAAGTGTCTTGATTTTTTTGTGCCTTGTATTAAAACATTTAGAAAGAAAGCTAATTTCTTTGTTGAATTCTTTTGACTTAATAAATAATGAAAAACCTTACAGTACATTTTAAAATCGCATAAAATAAATTGAATAATAGTACTGCAGTTAGATCTAGCAAACAAAGAAACAATATGCTGGAGCGTAAAAAAACAACAACCCTTGACCTCTAACTAGTGGACGGGTATAATTTATCTATACGCTTGACTGACCATGCCAATGTGTTATCTTTTTTGACTGACACCCAACTCTATTGCGTGCATATGCTCAAGGAAAAAACAATGCTTGATGGTTAACACAAACAACTATACACACTACACTAGGGCTACATGTGTAGGCTCATTAGGTATATCTGACCAAGTTGATGGTCTGAAATTCATGAACACACACATCCGACCACTATACAAGGCAGATTGTACATTACTTATGAGATTTACATTAGTAACTAGTTAAATATATACTAACATTATTTACATTGACCTTCCTACACACATCCTTTACAGTGGGTGGCATCGTACATACACAGAGACACACTCATGCTATACAGATTTTTAGAAATACTGTTAAGTTTGAATAAATCAATCAGTAACAGAGTTTAAAACAATAAGGTATATAAAAGAAAAAAAAACAACCAACAAATATAGATATGTTATTTAACAGTTTCGTAAAATGTTCAGTGATACAAGATATTTACAAGACACTTAGGTATCCGGCTCCGGCCCCGGACGAATATCAAATTTTACTATCCGGTCATATCCGGCTCCGGTCGGATATCAAAAAGTACTATCCGGTGCACCCCTGTTATATACTATAGTCTAGATTTAGATTAGTGATTAGATGATAATTAAAATTAATACTAATGTTACATGTAAGTAAGTAATAGTGACTGACTATTGACTATATTGACTATTGACTATATAAAATATAATATACGACCTAATCAGGCTAATGAGCCTTATGTCTCCCAATAGTATACTCAGTCGTCTCAGTAATTATACTGTATACCTATACTATTACTATACTATATTATATATTATAATTATAGTGGCTAGATATATACACTCTATACGGTACAGTAGTAATACTAAAACTAAAGAGTACTAAAGACTAAATGCACATATTATGACATATACGGTAAAATTAGTAACTGTAACACACTGAGTGATACACTTCAAGTCACTTGTCAATGATACAGAACAGACGTTACTAACTTACTTCAGTTCAGTCAGTTCTGAACTTCAGAAAAGAAGATAACTCATTTATGATTTACTACACCTACACTATTTCTATTATAGATTATAATTATATAGTATATAGATCTAGATCTAGAGTCTAAGTGTCTATTTACAATTACACTACACTAACACTGTGACTGTCTACACTTCACTACACTCTACAGGTCTAAATAGACTTAATAGTACTTAATAGATACTAAGACTAAGATTTATTAGCTAGACTTTAGTTTAGTATTACTCAGTAATTTACTCTAACTTTTGACTTACCGTCTTACTATAGTCTATATACCGTCTATAGAGACTATTACTATAAATAAAGCTAGGTAATGGCATTACCGTAATGGCTATAGTTACTAGAATCTAGAGTCTAGATCTAGATCTATAGCATTGACATTGACTATGTGAGTATGTCACTATGATGACTATGTAGTATGTGAAGTATGTGTTTACTTTCTATCCCGGAAATGACATGGAGTTGATATTTTATCTAAAATATTGGCAATATTGCGAAATTTTTCTTCTTCTTTCAAATAGGAGAGTTTCCTTAGTTATGCAGTCAACAGCTCTAACTTTTTTTGGCTTATAAAGAATTTTATAGGACTAATATAGGTGATACTTGATGGAGATACAGGCTTTAGATATAGACTCTAGAATAGGTTTGGTGCTTTGTCAGATGGGGTCTTGAGTATTCGTCACCTGCACAATCTCACGTATGTAACGGAGGAGGGAGGTATGGCCTAAGCCTAATCTTCTTCCAGACCATAAGCGACCAGCTTCGACTTCGTTGTTAGTGTTCAGGGCCTTCGCCATGGCTCCATAGATCCATACATTCTGTATCTCTGATTGAAGTCGAAGACGTTGCCATTATATTATGATTACAAAACAAAGGATTGCAATGCCCAACGCACTCGTAGGCCTATAGGCCAATGATTAAGTGAATGACATTATGTTATGTTGTGGCTACATTTATTTACATCTACATGATATACAGCCATGGTCTGTTACACGTGAATGCCATTTTCGTTAGAGGAGGTCTGCAACAACTTAAGATCGAAGATACGCGTTTCATCCTACGCGATTCTACTGGACTTTCTCGCGTCTCACAAAAACAATAGACCGAATATTAGAAAATTATTTTACGAGGACCAGGCCCATATTTTATGTACTCATCCAATATTTCTCACCTTCACGCCCCTTATTTATTATTTATCTTTTTCTAAAAATTAGGCTATAGATTACAGACGTTAATTCAAAAGAGAAGATAATTACGTCTAACGCATATCATGTGTCTCCTGAGTCATGCATGCTAAGTTTTTTGGTTTTCTTGACTTATTCAAGCAATTCGTTCCATTCACTAATGGCACTACGGAAGAAGGAGCACTTGAATTCGTCAGAGCACGTGGAATAAGAATTATATGCCTCTACTGGCTTTAGTGCACCTTTTTTTTTTTGGGGGGGGGGCGCTATAAACACTAGGAACATATGCATGTGAGACATTGAAGTCATCTGTCAAAATTGAGAAAAGACTAAATGTGGCTCAACAAAAATGGCTGAGACGGATTTTGGGAGTCAGTTACACAGATCGGGTCTCAAACAAGGAAATCCTATGCCGAACTGGGAGTCGAACAATTGGTGAGGTTGTGACAGAGTGTCGCATGAGGTTTGCGGGACATATATATGTTCTCCGACAAAATGATCTACGCATACCAAGAGTTGCGATGACATCGAGGCCAATACGAGGAAAGCGCAAACAGGGACGTCCTCGTATAACTTGGCGCCACACTTTCATGGAGGACCTCAGAACAGTGGACACCAGGTGGGAGGAGGCTTCATACATTGCCAGTGACAGATCTTTGTGGAGACAGCTTGCCGCCCAATTCGCCGAACGGCGCGGGAGGACCTAAGTCTAAGTAAATAAACACTAGGAAAGGCATTCTGAGCTTGGTGCCTGGGTGTTTTCTCCTGGGGGAGGTGTCACACTTCTGTCACAGATATATGTGTGTGTGTGTGAGCAAAGTTAATTATTTTGTAATGTGCTTTCACGGCTCACCGACAGACTTGACTATTGAGTACAGACAAAGGGTAGGAATAGTGTGACACTTAGATTTATACCTGGTAGGGCGACTCAATACCCGTAGGATGGGACAGACACGGACGATTTAGTAGCGTTGGTTTAGGCGTGGGTTAGGGTCTCCCCTATATAGAGAGAGCGTTTAGGTCAGTCATGTAGTGTTAGCAGGGGCGTGTGTCGTGTGCTAGGCGTTTTCTGGTGAACGACACATACAAACATTGGGAGCAAGTCGCCGAGGCTGGCTCGCGATCTTGGCTCCAAGAGGTGTGAGTTGTTTGCCAGAGACAACATGTAGGAACTAATTCTTAGGGACCAGGGTAAGAAGAAATGTTTTTATTATTTATATATCTAGCTTTAGATGTTAGTTGAATATGAATAAATTGAATGGCGCTTTAGCGAGTTGTTAGCGATAGATTTAGAGTGACAGTCTTAGTGACAGTCTGAGTGACAGGCAGTTCGTAGTCAGAGTTAGAGTCAATGTCAGTCACAGTCCGAAGGCGGTAGATGTCAGTCTGGATGGCAGTCTTGAGCATGTGGCAGTCTAAGTGTAGAGACACAGAATAGATGTTAGCGACAGTGGCGTAGTCAGCAAGACAATGATTGACATCAGATGACATGGACAGCGGTACTGAACTCTGATGCAGTCTGCGGCGCTGGGTCCAGTGCATGGAGGATGGAGTAGCCGTGGTGGTCTGATTGGCATGGGTGATTAATTGCTGTATTGTTGATAATGTCTTTATTGTTTATTATGTTAACAGATATCATAGTTCTATTAGTACATAGTATTGAAGCCACTTGTCTTATGTTATTAATTTTATGTTATCCATAATATATGTTTGTAGTTATCAATTCATTTCATCAATCTATCATTACATTTATTACATTATTTTAAAGTGGCCATCGATGCCCTATTTAGAACATTAAATATTAGTTTTAATTAGAGAGTTTGACTTTATATTATTCATTATGTGGTCATTTATGTTGTGATATTGTTGTCATTAGTTTAATTTATATACATTCAAAGTAATTACACGCACCAAGATAGAGAATCATCGTAGACAACTTGCCATCAAGAGCTGATATGAAGGTTCTATAACTCAAAATGAAACTAAAATAAAATGTCGGCTATCGTTAGTATTAGCTGTAAAATAAAGAGAAGATGTTCAGATCAAGTGAAGACTAAGTATCAGTATTTTGGTGCTGGGTGTACACAACTTGATGCTAAGTGTGTTGTTTGTCCAGAGGCGTAATAAGCAAAACGTGCGCCCTGGACAAGGTACTTTATTGGCGCTCCACCCCACCCCCATTTTTCATGAACATCACATTGAAATATAGGCTGCGTGTGGAGTCCCCTGCCCCTCCATCCTTCACTGCGCCTCTGTGTGTGTCATTCGTACGTGTCCGTTGCAAACCAGTAGGCCTATATACAAGGCCGGACTTAGGGCACTGCAACCTATGCGGCCGCAGTGGGCCCCGCGCTAACACTAGGTGTAAATTATTAAATTAAACCATTTTAACTTAACAGGGTTTCCGCTGCCTCCTGATCTTCCAGGAGCTCCTGGAAATCTCCTAAAATTATTAAAATATCCTGAAAATCATAAAAACGTCCTTAAAAATAGACAAAATTGTCATTTTGGGGTGCCATTCAATATTGAAAACGTCAATCCTACTCGCGATTAAAAAAAATGGCAATGTCAGCTTTCATTTAATGAAAATAATAAGAGCGTCATGTTGACTGAGAAAATCGCGGGAACATGAAAAGAACATTTGTTTCTTCTGAAACTGTCACAATTAGTTTTCAACCGAAACACTCTTTCGCGTCAGCTGCTTCTGCAAATAAGCAACATTAGCATTACACTGTAACATATCATCAGTCTTATAAGTCGTTGGACTGTATTGCTAGTCTACTACGGAAGATATTTGAAGGTTAAGTAATTGCTAAGAACATTACATGTGCAAGAAAAACAGAACCAATTAGGCCTATAAACAATGTCATTGGTTCTCATTCTGTTGCAAAAGTACTGCAGGAGTTAAGATACTCTGATTAATGCCTATCTGTCTTGTAGTTAATTTTTCCTGTCTGATTACGACAGATTACTGCCTGGGTTTCTTGTGCGGGTGTATTTCAATGCGATTAACTCACAAGCAAACAAGCACATCCGTTTAACAAGTTAAGAGACGAGTCCAAACACCGTTGAACAGTTTAAATAAAGGTTTAATCCACAAAAGACCACAGTTGATGTCTCTGTCGATAAAATACGTCCTACCCTAATGAAATCGTATCCCAACTGATTTTCTGTCTCCAAGTAGCCTCTAGCCCAGCGGTTCTCAACCTTTTAAACTCGGCGACCCCTTTTTACAATCCCCCACTCTGCCGCGACCCCCCCCCCCCACACACACACACATACAGCAATAGAAGAGTAGACAATACTAATCCATATTTTCGATGGTCTTAGGCGACCCCTGGCAAATGGTAAATCGACCTCCAAGGGGGTCGCGACCCACAGGTTGAGAACCCCTGCTCTAACCCAACTAAGTTCTAGTGTCACTAGTCGCGTTCAAAATCCGCCCATTATGGTGCGTCTCTAAATAAACTAAAAATACTAACTTAGTGTCCAACAATACATTAGATGTTTTGGAGTCGCTACAGATACAAGTAATCGTGGTTCTGAGAAACTATTCCCAGTAGTAGTTTATTACGTTGATTGTTAAGCTGATGGAACACAGATAATGTTGTTGGCACCGAACAACACAGTAAATGAAACTTCTGAAATCATATCAACATACCTTAAACCAGTGATGCAGTTTGTCATCATCGTAGGAAACAATGCCAATGTGAACTCTAATCTCTAGCAATAAAACAAAACATTTTAAATTATATATATATATATATATATATATATATATATTATAATGTATCAATCTGTACGTACTTTTAATGTAAACAAATTAAACACGTGTTAGGAATATAATATTAACAATATGTTACTGTGCAGAGGGACGATTTGTTGGTGAACGATTTTGCCTGTGAACCAATTATCAGTGAACGATTTGTCGTGTGAATGAAGTGTCGGGTAAACGAATAGTCGAGTGAACGAAATGTCTGTGAACGACTTGTCGTGGACCTAGTGACGCCACTGCTGCCATCTCTAATACCCAGATCATAGACCTATATATAGGTCTGTGACACAGATGTTGGGTAATTTAGTTTTACGATTTCAAAAAAGAAGAGTAAAAAGTAAAAAAGTCAGGTTCATTATTTCATACTCATAGATCAAATGAGACAAATGGATCAGGTTATTTTAATTAGATTCTATATTCAAATATAAGAGACATTTAGACGATATACTAGAATAGATCTAGATATCTAGTACAAAAGGTAGAGATATAGATCTAGGCAGGGGCGGACTTATAGTATTTTGGTCTTAGTCTTACAAAAGAGGCACTCTGAGTCACTCTGACTACTCTCAGAGTCAGACTCTCACTCTGTCTCGAGTCAAGTCAATGTGAATGTCTGTCTGAGCGTATCCCGTAGTCCGGCGTAGTCAGTCTGTCTAGTCACTATTACTCTAGTATCACTCAAATTTGTCACTGAGTTAAGAGTATTATCACTTCTCACTACTTATTAAATAACTTATGACTAACTAGTACTAGTATTAAAAAAAAGTAGTATTACTTAATTACTAGTTAATAAAGTATACTAATCTAGTAATGTCCGTAATGATACTTAGATCTACTTACTAGTCAGTCTCTAGTCTAGTGTGACTTACTTATACTCATAATACTGTGTCAAGTATGTCTAGCTAGAAGTCTATGTTTTAATGTTATCATTATTATATGATTATGTAACATTAATATATTAATATGTATGTATTCACTCTATTTCTATTAGACCAGAATTGACCAGATAGTCTATAATGACTCTATAGTCACTATAGACTATAGAGTATAGAACTATAGATCTACACTCTATGACTCTATCATGAGTCTATGCATATAAATTATATTTCATAATAATTATTTTTATAATTATAATATGTGTAGAGTCAGTATAGTAAGTATAATACTGTAACAGTATAGTATAGATTACAATAAATTAGCTATCGATACATTTAATCAAACTTTACAGATTGAGAATGAGTTTGAGTTTATTGAGGACAATTAGACTTAATTAGACCTAGATCTAGAATAGTAAATGAATGTCCGTGATATAAATATAACATATATAGTAAAACTATTTAGTAACTATTTATGGGCTGGATGAAATAGAAATGCCCGGACCGATTTTGTCACCCAGTCCAGAGTTTTCATGTCATTAGGGCATGACTAGATCTATCACGAACAATTACATGATACTACCGACACAGTCTAGCCGGTAATGACCTTGCGACCTGATTACCATAGCGATAGAGAGCGCGGTGCTGCCACTTCAAAAGGGTCCTTCGATGGGAAGCTTTGCTGTCCGCTCCTGCCCCTGGATCTAGTCTATGTATAGATTCTAACTCCATATCATTGATATTATTAATTTTATCAAAGACCGGTCTGCACGTTTTCAAGTTAACTAAAAGAGTAAAATCTATAATATTATATAATCTTTAATATCTTAGTTAAATCTAGTTATAACTTATAATAAAATACTAGTAGATTAATTTAATCTAGAGTCAATCTAGACTAGATCTAGTGACACTGGCATGACTAAGTGACACTAGATCAAGATCTACTAATCAGTACTACTTTTTACCTTTACCTATTCCCTTTGTGGGCTAATTACTGCATTGCCTCCAGTGTCTATTTTGAGTTATAGAAGCGTAACAGAGTTGCCCCACGGAAACGCTTTTAAGACCAGCTTAGGCGCCAACTTGCCTTAGCTGACATAGAAGAGAGCACCTGGTTGCATGTGGCCTCAGAACAAGACAGCTGGAGGTCCCTCACAAAGGCCAATCTTCAGACTCAAAGACAAGCCTTATTATTATTACCCATCCCCTAGTCTGTTGGACATTGGGGCACCATGCAAGATTTGTCGACTTTCTCCATTCCTCACTGTCTTTCGCTCTAGTTAGAACCTCCATCAATGGCAGGCCCTTCCATTCTTTTATGTTGTCCTGCCATTGCTTTCTCTGCCTCTTCTTCCACTACTAGATCTAGTGAACTAAGACGACTAAGTGATTCTAGTCTAATGACGAGTGTGTTACAGTAGATCTAGTAAGTAGAACTAGAAGAAGTCTAGATAAGATTAGATCTGATCTAGCAGAATCTAGCTCTAGAATAGCTAGATAATGCTAGATATATTTGTTTAAGATCCAATCTTGATTTATCAATATATACATAAAGCTGAAAGTAAGAGGCATATATGTATGTATAAAAATCAAAACCCTTAGACTAATATTGATAAAACTTGGCATAAATGTTCCTTGGATCAGGGCAGGGACCGTAGTTTATTGCCCCCCCCCCCCCCCCTCAACCGCAAGGCCCCACATTTTTTTTAAAAAACGCTAAATATATCTCTATTAAAGAAATACAATTTTTTCACAAATCTGGTAAACCTGTTTTCACAATATTTTATATTTGATATGAATGTATCTGCTTAACGGCTGAACCCATTTTCATGGCGAAAGAAAAAAACCTGAAAGGAACATTAGTTTAGTTTGCCATAGATCTAAATCCAATCCACTAAATTAGTAATACCCAAACTAAGGCCCGCAGGCTGCAGGTAATATCCAGCTAGTATAGATATAAATAAAAAAAACTTTTTATAAGTTTTATAGAATAATTGTGACGCTCTACTCTAATACTAATAACTAGTCTTGAGTCCAGATTTAGATGTATATACTACTGTCTACTACTCTATATATATAGATTTAGATCTAGATCTCTGTTCTAGATTAGAATCATAAAAAATGTATCTTTATAATAAATATATTCTACTAGACTCTACTCTCTTCTTTTTTATCTATACTATTATAGTATTCTATACTTAGACTATGTCACTATACTCACTATAGACACTATAGTTATACTATCACTATAGTATAGATAGACAATAGTAATAGTATTTATAATATATTATATATTTTTCTATACCGGGTATAACTCTTTATTCCTAAAGATGAGCTATAGATAGATTATATAGAATATTATAGATCTATAATTATAAATCTAGACTCTAGATCTTGCTGTTTATATCTTTATTGTCAATATTGTATACAACTGTACTTACTAATCTAGATCTCTAGACTGGAAACTCTAGAGACTATTATTCTACATCTGAGATACTTTTGCTCCTTATTTCTCCCACACCCATTCTCGGATAAGTCAAAACTTTATATGCTGATCTTTTTTTCTTTCTCTCTTTTTGACAGGAACTATCAGTAACAACTGACCAATCTAAAACAAAGACACAGACTAACCAGAGCAACGATGGAAGAATCACAAAACTTTACCATTGATCTCAAAAACATTTTGAGTACCAAATTTTAAAGATAGAAACTGATGAACAATCATCATCTGAAAATCAAATTTATAATTTCCAGAAGTAGATGAAATCAAATATTTTACTATAGATCTGAATAATATAAAGCAGTATGAAAATAATGATGCAGATAAACATGAGCAATGTCAAGATCCAATTCACAATTTGTCATTGATGGATGAGACTTGACTGTTGATTCAAATAATATAATACCGGTACACTATCAACTAAATAAACCAGAACATTTTGAAGATAAAATTCATTGCATACCAATGATGGATGAATTTGATGATATAAGTACTATAATAAGTACTATAATACAAAATGAAATTAATGAACGAGTGCAGTCTGAAGATGAAACTCGTAGCAATCCAATGATAAAGGATTTAGAACAAGACGTTGGCTTAGGAAATTTAGTACAATATGAAACAAATATAGGGGACAAACCAGACAAATCTGAAAATGAAACTCATACTGTGGCCGGGAGCAAACTACAGCAAGGCTTAAGTGGCGGCCTAAGTAGTACAATACAATATGAAAAGAGTGAAAGTAATGTATCATTGCAATCTGAAGTTGAAACTCATAAGTTACCAGTGTTGGACAGATTAAACCAACAACAAACTATTGTTCCTGATTGTTTAATACGATGTGAAAAGGATAAACCGGAAGAGTCTGAAGGTGAAATTCAGAATTTGTCAGTGATGAATAAATTGGACCAACTAGAAACTATTGATTCAAATTGTATAACAGAATGCAAAAGTAATGTTGTGGATAAATCTGAGGAATCTGAAGATGAAAATCATGATTTGCCAGTGATAGAAGAATCGCATGACTTAACTATTGATCTAATTAATATTATGAAATATGACATAGAAGAAACGGAGGAACAAGAATATTTGGAAAGTCAAAGTCATTCCTTATCCTTGAAGGAATCGAAACATGACTTTACTTTTCTGTTAAGAAATACGATTAAAAAAGAAGTAGCATCTTCTTCTAACCATACTGAACTCAACAACGATCCTCGTACTGCTGATGGGATTATTAAAAACAAAGCTCAGGTAAGCCATGATCAAAACATACCTAGAAAACAAAATAAACATAAAAACCTGCTAATACTTTAATTGTTATATAATTTATTTTTAAAATCCTAATCATACACATAAGTTTAGTAGAAGGTCATGGTTATGTAGAACTTCTGGTAGACTGAGCCAAAGCCAAAAAAAAATTTCAAACATAAAATACTTTTTACATTGAAATCAGGAAAGGAAAAAAAATAATATCATCTAAAGTTATAAATATAGAAAAAAATCTAACCGCAGCCTTTTAACTTCTTTAAAATACTTGGATCATAAAAACAATTTATTTCTGACCTGTTCTATTCAGCTAGTTTCAGTTGTAATTCAAAATTTGCAGTTTCTAGTTTGACAAGCAATCACTGCCTAGCCAGAGCATTGGAGGCCTGCTAACATTTGTATGCTTACAAAGACCACCCGATCATGGTATAAATACAGTTTCTTGGTTAACAGAGCATGAGGCCTGCAAACATTTATCAGGCACAACAGTACAATAGTTTGTTTTTTTATAACACTGTCTGCTGCTTGTTTGTGGTGGTCTCTGAAAGCTGTAAAAAAAAACTGTATTTAAAACATGATCTGGTTTCTGGAAGCAAACATTTCTTAGCTGGTCTCCTATGTCATTTTCATTTTAAACTTGTGGTATATTTGTCTTTTTTAGAACAAGAAGAGATGCATAGGAAGCTTGTTTTTCATACAATACAATATGAAACATCTTTCATATCAACAATTTTACCTAGCTAAATAAACTTGAAAGAAAAAAAAAAAAAGGAAAGTTCTCCTTTCAGACCTTGAGATCTATGGGGCAGATGATTTAAAGATCATCTGTTTCTGTGGCTCACGGTTAACAAGGGTGTCATGTGGCCAACACAACGACCAGCCACTTTTACTTTTCCCCAAGTAATGTCAGGTACCCAATAGAGCTGAGTGGACTCAGAGGCGCCCAAAGATCCTGAAATTTAAAATCCCAGTCTTCACCAGGATTTGAACCTGGGATCCTCAGTTCAGAAGCCAAGCGCTTTACCACTAGCCAAAGTGCCTCCAACAGTAAACTTAAACAGTTGTAATTGAACAAACTCCACACTTTAAAGAACAGGAATACATTCAATTTAAAATATTTCTGATTTAGAACTAGAATAGAAATGAAGGAGCTTTTATTTTTGTTGAAAACAGATTGTGTATAGTGCATATACTGGTACCACAATGGAAATATGGTGTTTTTTTTTATAATGTAATTAAAGAAAAATTGTGTTAGGAGTTAACATGACTAAAACTGAATTAGTAGCCATTAGGTTAATCCTTAAAATGTTGCATTATTAAGAGTGAAAGAACCTTGCTTGATTACACTTCTTGTCTACAGCTACAAAACTTTACACCTTCAAACTTTATTAAAGAATAACAAACCACTTTTATAAAAATGTTAAATCTTTTTTTTTTTTTTGAACAGGGAGAATTAAAAAATCAAAGCCTTACCATGGAAAGTGATGCAGGAAAAGATTTAATGTTTTCTAGTCAAATCTCTACCAATAGTTTAATTTCTTTTGCTAACGGAAAGCCATTTAAATGTCAAGTTTGTTGTAGTAAGATTACTTACCCTTTAGCTTTTGAAAAAAAAGTTATTTATTGTACTAAAGAAAGATCATCTTTGAAATGTCACTTATGTGAGAAACCATTTAAATGTCCAATATGCAAAAAATCCATTTCTTGCACTTCAAATAATCATGTAAAAACCAAGATCATTCCATCAACTTCTAAAGAACGAACTTTTCACTGTCACTTATGTGAGGGAGAAATGTCCGATTGTTTGACACATCCTTTTTGTGATGTTCACGGAAGACTGGTGAAATGTCACATTTGTGAGAATGGGTACTCCACGTTCACAAAATTAAAACCGCACTATGTTCATACTGATGAACAAACTCTTCAGTGTCACATATGTGACAAAATTTTTTCTCAGAATGTTCATTTGAAGCAGCACCTTTTTGTTCACACTGGTAAAAAACCGTTCAAATGTCTGATATGCCAGAAAGAGTTTCTTAGCTCCTGTGAACTAGAGGCTCACCAGCTGGTTCACACCGACGCGAAACCTTGGCAGTGTCCGAAAGATTTTGCTTGCCTTTCTTCTTTGAAGGTGCGCCAGTTAGCTCGTAAAAGTGAAAAACGATTTAAATGCCACATATGTCAGAAAGGTTTCATTCGCCGCTTCGACCTGAAACTACACCAGTTTAGTCACGGCGGTGAAAAACCCTTTAAGTGTCAGGTATGTGAAAAAAGGTTTTCCCATTCTGGAGCTTTAAAGCTGCACCGGATTACACACACGGGTGAAAAACCTTTCAAATGCCAAGTATGTCAAAGAGGTTTTAGTCACCCTTCGGACTTAAAGAGGCACAATTCTGTTCATAGTGATAAAAAACCTTTCAAATGCCTAGTCTGTCCTAAAGATTTTTCTCGGATTCCGTATTTAAGACAGCACCTGCTACGTCATTCCCGTGACGAAAATGCTCTTTGTCAAATATGTCAGAAGGGCCTTTCCGAATGCCAGCATATGAAGCAATATGAGAAGGTTCGTACTTATGTCAAACCATTTCAATGTCAGATGTGTAATAAAAGTTTTACTCAAGCTTCGGCGTTGAAGAAACATGAACTTCTTCATTCGACTGACAAACCACTGTCTCAGGAAAGTCTCACAGAGTCTTCAGCTTTGGAGAAACCTGGCTTTGTTCATAGTGAAGACAAGCCATTTAAATGTAAAATATGCCAGAAAAGTTTTAATTACTCTTCAGCCTTGAGAAAACATAGCTTTGTTCACAGTGGCGAGAAACCATTGAAATGTGACATTTGTCAGAAGGGCTTTCTTCATCCTTCACTTCTGAAGATGCACCGGGTGGTTCATACAGGTGAAAAAAATTTTAAGTGTCAAATATGTCAGAAAGCGTTCTCCACCCCTAGAAATGTGAAAATGCACATGGCAACTCATGAAAATAAAAAACCATTTAAATGTCAAATTTGCCAGAACGGGTACACTTTATTGTCTTCCTTAAAGAAACACATGTTTATTCATGGGGAGGAAAAAACTTTTAAATGTCAAATTTGTCCAAAAGCATTTTACCGTTTAAGCAGTTTAAGAAACCACAAATTGACTCATTCAAAGAGTGAAAAACCATTTAAATGTCCAGTATGTCAAAAAGGTTTTTTTCATTCTATAGATTTAAAGAGGCACCAATTCGTACATACAGATGACAAACCTTTCAAATGCCAAATATGTCAGAAAGGTTTTGCTCGCTCGACAAATTTGAAAATCCACATGTTAACACACACTGGTGAAAAACCATTGCAGTGCCAGGTATGCCAGAAAAATTTTGCTCATTCTTCTGCTTTGAAGAGACACCAGAGTGTTCATACTGGTGAAAAACCTTTCAAATGTCAAGTGTGCCAGAAAGGGTTTCTTAGCCTTTCTAAATTAAAGAGGCACAATCTTGTCCATAGCAATGAACAAAAAACTTAAATATCATAATTAAAGATGCACAATCTTGTTCATAGCAATAAACAAAACATTTAAATGCCATATCGGTATTAGATAATTTCACCGATATGTGTGTTAACAGTAACTTATCTCATAAATTAAAGATGTTTCTTCATAAAAGAAGATAATTAGGCCCTGCATGTGTCCATGTGTTAATCTAGTCATTCATGTTCTTAACTAGAGACTTAAACTCGGCTAGGTCATTGGTTTTCCTTCCTTATTCGGGTAACCCGTTCCATGTTCAAATGTCACTTCTGAAATAGGAGCACTTGTATGAATTGGTCCTTGCATATGTACTAGGAAATGTGCCTTTATCTTTGTGTCTTTCTTAGTATTTTATATTAGTGTACCAGTATTTATATGTTATAAAAGTAAAGCTCTCCTTTCAGACCTTGTGATATATAGTGCAGATAATGTAAAGTTAATCTGTTTCTGTGGTCTACGGTTAAGGAGGGTGTCATGTGGCCAAAACAACCAACTGCCTTTACTTTTTCCTCAACTAATGTCAGGTACCCATTACAGCTGGGTGGACTCAAGAGGCACCCAAAGATCCCAAAATTACAAATTCCAGTCTTTACCATGATTCGAACCTGGGTCCCATAGTTTGGAAGCCAAGCTCTTCATCACTCAGCCACTGCGCCTCCATTTATGTTATGGTTCGGTGTTTTATGCACTATTGATGTCTATTGCTACTTTGCACCTTTAACTAAATGTTTTGTTTATAAGCTTATCACTCAGGTCACTTGGGGTAAGGTTGGGAGGTATTGATCCCCCCTCCATTCCTCACTATTTTATTGTATGACATTATGAGTGTGTCACTAATGAAAACATGAATCTTAGAACTTTTAAAACTTTTTATTGAAAGAAAAAAGTCTATTTTAATGTAGGAAAATATGCAATCATTGAAATTTTTTTTTGTGGTTCTATTTTTTGTTATTGATGCATTGACTTTTTATGACTTATAAAATTGTTTCAATATTGATGTTGTTTTTTTTCTTTTGAAATTATTGATATAAAGAGAATAAGCTACCAAGGTATTTAAAAAAAAATGTGTAATAAAATTAATAAACTTTGATTGATATCATTTGTTTTTCTGTTCATTTTAGTAACTGTTGTTTTCTTTAAAATCCAAAATGTGTCAACCCTATCAGTTGTAAGTAAAAAATTACCCCATGCATACCTTGTAATCTATAGGATGGATTTACATAGGTGTCATGTGACCAGCATAACAACCACCTGTCTTTATATTTCCCAAATAATGCCTGGTACCCATTGGAGTTAAGTGGACTCAAGGACATCCAGAAATGGGAAACCCCAGTCTTCACCAAGATTTGAACCGGAGAGAGACAACCGCTTAACCACTCAGCCACCAAGTCCCACTACCCCTATCAGTAACTATTTATCAAAAATGTGATCCAGACTTTAAAAAACTTCACCCACACACAAAAAGTACTTTTAAGTCAGTGCCTAAGATAATCATTTTTTTCTGGCTGAAGACGAATGTACCCTTGGTAAGAAGCCTATTGGAAAGAACACCCTTACGGTGGTGCAGAATTTACCTACTTAGGGGTAACTATTGACAGCAACCCAAATTTAGAAATAACTGTGATAGATTGGAAAAACTCATGGGCGCCCGCAGGTAGGTGCAAGGTGGTGCACTTGCACCCCCCTGAATTCTGAGTAGCCAAATTCTAGCCTTTTTTTTTTTTTTTGCACCATCAGATCAATTAAAATCGAAGTAGCAACTGAATAACTAGTGCTTCCATTGGTGACTTAAGTACAGTTGTAGTAGATTGATGGCTGACCATGTAGGCTACGTGCACCACTATGAATTCTAAGTAGCCAAATTTTAGCAATTTTTAGCACCTTCAAATAATTAACTTCTGCTAGGAAGAAACTTAACATGTAGTGCTTCCACTGAAATAAAAATGCGAATAAGTTATTATTGCAATAAACTAAAATAGGCTAACCTATAGTTCCTCTCCCACCATGTGCGGTTTATTATTGGCTCTCAATTCAATATTCTATATAGCTCGTTAGTCGTGACAATTTGTTTTCATTTGCACATAGTTATAGTGTCCATTATATTTAGAAAATGCCTAGAATATGATACAATTTATTTTTTTTTTTTGGTTGTTTTTTATTTCTGTCTTTCGATTTGATATACCGGTATGTGAAAGTTTCTTTGAACAAGATTGAAGAGTGTAGACATTTGCGGTCGGTGTAAGCGCTCGATAAAATAGCAGAATGAACACGTCCGTCAGTTTACGATAGAAGAGATATAAGAAAGTTCTTTAAATGCCATCGTCTGAGTCAAAACTTGTATCGACGGAGCACTGGCAGCAGCAAGAAACCAAAATATGCGAGCAGCAGCAGCATGAATGAACTGCGTTTTCTTGGTATTTCGGTAATGAAACTGCAGATATTTCCGGCACTGAACAGATGTGTTTGAGCGTTTGATTTGTTGATGACGATTGTACTCGAGAAGAATTCATTGGTTTTGTCACTGTTGTTAAGAGAGACGCACTGTCAGTTTTAAACGTCGTTATCAGCGAATACATATCTGCTTTTTACACATGGACAAACTACTCGGCCAAGACTACGATGGCTGCCCCATGATGGAAAGCATTCAGAACTGTGTTCAGGCAAGGATTCGGAAAAAATATCCAAAAGCAGCCTTGGTCCAATGCGCGTCTCACAGACTTAACCTTGTTATCAATAATCTGAATGACGTTTCAGATATCCGTAAAGCTGTTGGTGTCTAGCGAGAGCGTTGGTGTTAAATTCACCCGTTTGTCTGAGACACTATAGACAGAGAAATATGAATTTATTCGCGCTTTAAGTCACAACTTTTAGAAGATCTTTGATTGTTTGGTGTATTTTAAATTAACGGCTGTAAGTGAAACCAGACAAACTGTGTAATCAATGCCTGCTTCTCGTGTGTTTCTGATTTGTCTTTTAATTGTAGTCAGGGCCGGCCCTAGCATTTGCGGGCCCTATGCGAAACGGATTGCGCGGGGACTAGTCTGGGTAGGGATAAGCATTATGTCAAAATTATTTTTTTTTAATTTAGAAAATAGGCCTACTTTCTTTGCAATAAATTTTTATCAAATGAAAGCTCGCAATGCCACTTTTTATTTATTGGCACCCCAAAATGTCAATTTCGTCTATTATTCAGGAGATTTGAATAAATTCAAAAAAAGTTCAGGACTTTATCGTATATTTTGCCTTTTCATTAGATTTCCTGGAGGCCCTGGAAAATCAGGAGGTCGCGAAAACCATGTTATTTTATATACGTTATAATGGATTAATTTAATAATGTAAACTTAGAATTAGCGCGGGCCTATGAAAGCGCGGGGCCCACTGCGACCGCACAGGCTGCAGTGGCCTAAGGCCGGCCCTGATTGTAGTAAATTATTCATCTGTTCTTGAAACAGTTTGCGTGATGTTGCAGTCTGTCCACTTAGCGTAAGTGGCCGCTCAACAGTTCATCAGCAGTCACATCAATGACATAATAAAAAACCAACTTGATCATGCCGAGGAACACTTCAGAAATGGCATCTTGAGGAAGGCGAGACTGCTAGCAAACAAACTTGGTATTGAGTTGGTGTTGCCTAGAAACTGCTGTCGACAGAAGCAACGAGCAAAAACCATATGTTTGGATTTTTGGGATTTTTACAGAATACGTCTTTACATTACGTATCTTAATGATTCGTTAGTTTCTTCATTAACGTCTCGCTTTCAAGCAGTAATAATGCTCAGTTCAATCCATTTCGTCTACATCCTAAACCAGTGCAAGAATTGCAACGTAAAGAAGATCAAAACTGCCAGATAAACGTTTATCGCAGGCTTGACCATCGCGACGATAAACAATTCAATAGTAAAGTATTGACAATTTTGGCAGCGTTTGCATTTTTTGTTTGATAGATTGTTGGGATGCACGGGCCGCACGGATAAACTTAGCCTACCAACGTGTACAGTGAATAGTTTGTTCATGTTAGTTGCAGGGGCGTAGCTAGGAATTTTCCATTGTTTGGGGGCCCAGGGGCTTGACCTCTTAGGGGGCCCCAACATTTTGCGTAGTATTTATTTTTTAATGTAAAAACACTCATTTGAGGATCCCCCTCAAGTGGAGGCCCGGGGGGATTTTCAAATTCTCCACCCACTTTAGCTACGCTACTGGTTAGTTATTGTTTTTTTTTTATTTCATTAAACAAGTATTTACAGTGAGCGTAATATCGTATAGGAATGGGGGGGGGGGGGGGCACCAGTTCTTTTCTTTAATATTCTCTATAATAAAAAAGTTGAAGCTACGACTTTGAGCCATAAGTGGTAACTTGCACGACCCTGCAAAAAAATCATCATATATAGTTATGGAACTATACTACATAATTTTTTTTGCAAAGAACTAATAAAACGAAATTATTTTCTCTTGTGATGTAACGTCTGTAATCTATACTATAAGATATATTTATAGGTCTGTGGTCTATTTCTGTTACTAAGCCATGGAACTATACTAAACTAAAACTCCCTGTGCAAAAAAGCTAATATTAATCTTTTCTGGCCAAAGAGTTTCACTCTCGGTTACTATAGTATACCCACAGTGTCCCACAGATTCATTTATAGACCTAGGGCCTAGGTCTATATTATATAATATATATCAATTATATGTCTATTAGTATACCAGGTACTGTTACTCACTGTTAGTACTTTCTAAGAGTTTAAGAGTCTAGAGTAGATCTACTTGAATCTAGACTCATTCTTAGTTTCTGGATTAGTAATCATCTTATGATCTTAATCTTTAGTTATCATCATCATGTAATGTTAATTTGACTTGACTTGAGGTAGATTTACTTTGTAAGAGTAATAAATAGATCTAAATATGCAGTGAAGAAGAAGATTTGAATTTTTTAATACAATAATTGTTTTTATTTTAAATTTGTTATCTCTTCAGCTAGAGGTCTAACGAACAA
Organism: Biomphalaria glabrata; assembly: GCF_947242115.1. NCBI lineage: Eukaryota > Metazoa > Mollusca > Gastropoda > Planorbidae > Biomphalaria > Biomphalaria glabrata. Next base: position 30,622,063 of record NC_074725.1, on the reverse strand, counting down.
TGCCAAGCTACTGTTGCATAATAGGGTGCTCAAATACTTCATCAAAAAACAAAGAAATTGGATTTTTTGGCATTCCAAAAGTGATTACAAGGCAGGGTTCTAGCTGTGAAGAAATTACTATGAAAAGACGTATAGCTTGGCTCAAAGCAATCAATAGAATAGACTTTACATTGAATTTTGTCAAAGGCAAAAAATGGATCAAAGTTTGTGGAAATCATTTTAAAAAAGGTATGCATACAAAGTCTCCATAGATTTAAATTATATAGATTTTTATGTACATATAAAGTTGTAGAGATCTAGTAAGAGAAAATCTTCTAAATTCAAGAGAAACATTTATGTACAATGTTTTTTATGGTTCAGATTATTCTATCCTAGCCCAAACCTCCCACAGATGGCTGCCTGGTCGTGCGGTTTGCATGCTGGACTGTCGTTCAGAATTATCGATGGTCCAGGCTTAAAACCCTGCCCGCTCCCATTCCCTGTTGTCTTGCAGGAGGTTTGGACTAGGATGTAATTATCTTCAACTCTGAAGGAACATCTGAAACATGTAAAACATTTTACAAAACATTTTACAGACGGGGGAAGGCAGTGGGAAGTGATTGAACCCTCGACCTTTCAGACCACCGAGCATTAGTGGAGAGCCCATACCACACGACCAAGCTGCCCATGTAGATTGTAGACTATGTAGTTTAGATCTAGCTAGATAGTTAGTTGTTTGGTTATGAGAAAACAACAACATGAGATGAGATGATAACTTTATTGGTCCAAACAAATGGAGATATGATTTGACTACTTTGTCCACTTTAGTATTACTACTAATATAACTAATATTACAGGATTAGGCTAGTACAAGGCTACTCCATACCCATTAAACAGTTAAATATATATTTATATATAATATAACATGTAAGTATTACTTTATGGTAGCTCGAGATCTAGAAAAAGCTGGTCACATTTAAATTTATTTCAATTCTTTTACCAATATGATCTTACTTTAAAAAGTGCTCAATTTTAATACATACATGCATACAATTTTCATACAGGAGGCAAAAATAAAATAAATTAAATAACAGGAATTGAGGTACACCCAATTTTTTGTACAATTTAGTAAATAAATCAATACATGATAAATAAACATACACATCTCTAAATATGTGAATAGAAATAAATGTAAATATACTTTAGTTCACACTGATGTTAAAATGAGAGATGTGTTATTATGTGCACATGTATACCTATAATATATATGTAAATGTGATTTATTCATATACATGCCTGACTGAAACTGGAAAAAAATTGATTTAACTGAGTTTTAGTCTCTAATTTACATGCACTACAAAATTAATACTTAGGTACAAATTAAATTTAGGAGGAGTGCAGTATTTCACATAGCTATGCAGTCCTAGCTGTGATCTGCATATTTCCCCACATCCAGCTCAGACATAAACCGCTGTACCTTGAAGAATGTCTTTTGACAGTCATGTCTTACAGTACCACCAAACCAGCACAGCTTTCGTCTGTTCACATTATTCAGGCATTCCTCCTTTTCGCCAGCCAGAGTGTTGACTTGTAACAGTACAAACTTATTGCCTTCTTTTCCTGGTATCTGATACCCAGTATTTTTCTGTAGCATTTACTTAAGGCTTGAATTCTTCTTTCAGCCTCAGTGTTCGTAAACACTGAACACAACTTAGCTCGAGTTGAATTTCAATTAAAAATGCCTCCTCAGCTACAGGATTCGAACTCAGGCCCCTTATTGATCTCTTTCTAGCATTGCGGTGCATGTGTGAATGACATATCATCATCTATAAACATGACTGGCTTAGTCTGGGTGGGAGTGCCTTCACATGTCCCTTAGTCTGTTGGACCGTTGGGGCACCACACAAGATTTGTCATGTCTTTCTCCATTCCTCTCTGTCTTTTGCTTTTGCTTTGGATAGAGCCTCTTTCAAAGGCAAGCCCATCTATTCTTTTATGTTGTCTTCCCGTCGCTTTCTCTGTCTGCCTCTTCTTCTTTTTCCTGGTACTGTTCCCTGAAGGAAGGTCTATGCAAGCACTGAAGACCTTGTAATATGGCCATAAAGTTTTAGTTTCCATTTTTTTTACAAAATTTAGCAGGTCATCATGGGGGTCCAATCATTCCAGTAACCCTGTCTCTAATCTCTTCATTTTTAATGCAGTCTTTACATGGGATCTTTCTGTAGCATCTTGATTTCATTGCTATTATCTTTTTCTCTAGCTCTGCAGTCAGCGTCCAAGACTCGCAAGCATATAAGAATGTGGCCATGATCATGGTGCTATTCCTTTGTCTTTTCATATTGTTTTGAGTTTTGCCAGTGGAAGTGGACTGTGCATTTAGGGCCAGCAGTTCAGGTTTGGTTCCCTTATCTGAGACAATAGCTCTGAGGTATTTAAAACTACTGACAATTGTCAGACTTGTCTGCTTTTCACCTCAGATGTTGATACTCCTTTTAAAGCACTGGTGTCAATAGGTAATAATTCGAATATTTTTTCAGCATTTATTAGCATACCATATGCAGTCTTGTCTATGCGCATCATCAAGTCAGCTAGTTTTTCTTCTGTCCCTGCTAGGCCATTTATGACATTAGCGAAGCACAAGCTAGTAATTCTTCTTCCTCCAATGCTTATAGTGCCGTCATAACCGCAGACAGCATCTTCCATTTTTCTTTCAAGGAACATATTGAAAAGAGTTGTTGAATTACTCCAACTGAAGTTTTAAACCATTTCCCAATGTAATTGTTGAAATACGCTGCAAAAGTGGCCTCCTTGTAGAGGTTCTGAATTACTTATTTTATGTTGTTTTGTTTTGTATTATTATTATAGCTTTTATATAGCACTACTTTCATGCTTATAGCATGCTCAGAGCGCTTTGGTCCAATCTCATTTGTGGACCAGTGTGGAGGGAGGGGTGGGGGGAGGGGGTATCTAGGAGTTGGTTTTCCGTGCTGCCTTTAGGCGCTCAGTAAACGCAACTCTGCCCGAGTCGGGTGTCGAACCTCGAGCCCCCTTCTAGGTAGCCAAGACTAGCCAAGTTCAAGCGCACTTGGCCTCTCGACCACGCTTCCCACCATTTGTATTGTACTCAGGGCAACAATGGGCACTCTGGGTGTGCCAAGTGAAAGACAAAGATTGGTGCAACAGCACACCTCCCATCCCTCTTCTCTTAAATAGTTACTTATGTACTAAACATTGTAGCAAGTCGCAATCCTTGGAAGTCAGAACACATATCCCTCAAGAACACATATCCCTAACATTGAAATGGTACCAAAACATTGTATTTGAAAAAAACAAAACAAAAAACCAGCTCCTAAGAAAAGTGTTGTATAATATTCTGGCACACTTTTTCAAAAAAACAACAACAGCAAACAATAAAATTTGAAATACCCTCACATTTGGGAACTTCACAACAAAAGGGGGAGGGGGGAACTTTGATAAATATCTTTATTATTTAGTTATTTCCCATGCCCAATGACAATATTATATTATTTAGTTATTTCCCTTGCCCAATGACAATATTATATTACCGGTATTTAGTTATTTCCCTTGTCCAATGACAATATTCAGAATGCCATTATGATATTCCTGAGTTTGAATCCTGCTAGTCTTAACCCCCTTGCTGTCCTTCAGGAGGTTTGGGCCTGGGATGTTATAATATCCAAAAGTATTTGAAAAAAGAAAAGATCAGACACAAGATTTAATTTAAACCTTTCCTTCTTCACCTCTCTCTTAATCTGTTTAACCCTTGGGGCACCACACAAGATCTGTCAACCTTCTTTCTCCATTCCTCTCTGTCCTTTGCCTTGGATAGAATTTCATTCACTGACAGGCCTGGCCATTCTTTGATGTTGTCTTCCTATTGCTTTGTCTTCCTCTTCTTCTTCTTCCTGGTACTGTTCCCTGAAGGATGGTCTTTGCGAGCCCTTAAATCTTTATGTTAATAAAAGAAAGTAACTGCATACATTCCAAATCGACATTCATTATTACCAACAAAGTACAAACACTTAATACTGTTGTTTTTTTTTGATAACACAAAAAATATGATTAAAATGAGAAAACTTAAAGTCATTCAAATCTGTATGTGACACTGCTGTATATTCATATGAACAATAGGTAAGCCTGCTTATGTACAAAATGTGAATGATCCAGACTGGATTCCAAACCTTAAACTGGGATATGATCCTGAACATAAGTCTATAAGATACGAGCTACCAAATCAGAGAAAGGCCAAAAATGCTTTGAGAAGTAGTAGACAAGCTCAGTATTCAGGTAATTGAATGACTTTGGTTTCATGTTCAAATTACTGTAACCTTTTAGTTTCCAGACAAGTTCATATCCCTTTAGCGACATTTTCCCACCACAACTAATTTATATAAATACCCGGATTGTATGAACATATCTTTTTTTTTGTTGTATTTCCTAAATGAATAATACACTCTGGTTCAATCTTCTTTTATGAACATATTGGGGGGGAGGGGGGGGGGAATATCTGGAAGATGGTTTCATGGCGTCTTTGGATGCTCAGAAAATACAACTCAGCTCAAATGATATCTCAATTAAAAATGCCTGGTGAGCATCAACAATTCAACTTGAGCCATCTTTTATGGTAGCCGGTTTATATTACTCACTCACAAAGTCCCCCTTTTTTTAAAAATAGATCTCATGTTTATATGTCTTTTCTAATGGCAAGGTGTCATGTGGCCAGAAACAGATAACCTTTACATCATCTGCCCCATAGATAGCAAGGTCTGAAAAGGGATACTGGTACTTTACTTTACTTATACCTATTGTAGTTGTGTACGGAATTGTTATTCTCAGACCCAGAAAGCTCACCATCAGCAGGGTAGCTTGATGCAATGCCATTGTCTTAAGATTGGGAGAGATTTCAATAACACGAGTTGAGAGCGTAAAGTAACTGGAATAACCCTGAATAGCTATTGAAGACTTTAAAATATTAATAAAATAATTGTCTAATGAGGGATAATTAGATTCCAAAATATAAAATTAATTACAAATTTTATTTTTATCAAGATAGAAATGAATGAACAAGAGATAGTTGCAGCTCAGTTAAAACAAGAGTTTCCTCTTTATCATGAAAGTGTGCAAGAAAAAGATCATCAAGAGTTAAAGCAAGACTTTCTGCTTCATCCAGAAGGTATCATAAAAGTAGAAAGACTGGAAGCGGATGAACCACAACTATGTGAAGAACTTGCCCCCACTTTGCCATTGGGCGATGACCGAAACTTTACTCAGCATTTGGTGACAGAAATAAAGAGAGAAGTCTTGCTTTCTTCTCTGTTGTCTGAACCCAGTGCTACTGACATAATCTTTCAAAACCTCAATCAGGTAAGTTCTAGGAAAGACACAAGGATAGAGGCACATATCTTATTCCATATGCTATAACAAATTTGTACAAGTGCTCCTCCTTCCCTGGTGCCATTAGAGAATGGAATGGGTTGTCTGAATCAGCCGGAAAACGATTAACTTAGCAGAGTTTAAGTTGTTGATTAACATGCTTGACACACAAAGGACATAATTATCTTCTTTTTTGAAGTAATGTCTGTAATATATAAAATAAGTAACAATTGGCTGTTAGTATTAAAAGTATTTCCTTGACCTCTTAAGATTGAAACATGATGACAAGGTGTGCACAGATTTGAAACTAACAGTAGTTTTTCAAATTTTAAAAACTCAAACCATGCATACAAAAAATGCTTACATCTGTCTTTTAGTGGTAGCAGACTTTCCAGGGTCACAATCTCAGAATCAACTGTTTCAAAGGCTCTATTACCACTCATGATGTTAGGGTAATTACAATAATATTCAGTTTGTTTATTTTAAATGTTTTGAATGCTTCTCTAAAATTAGCAATAATCATGTTTTTGTCCAAACCTCATGTAGGATGACTGGGGGTGGTGTTATTGAAAAGTCAGTCCAAAGCACACACACCACAGGTCCAGCCAGCCATATATAATATGAAAATAAAATAACAATAGGTTATTAATGATCTTAGGGTGTTACATTAGGTTAATAATACAAAGCCATACTCTCATCCTCTTTTTGTTTAATAATGATGACACAATATGAGTAGTTACTGCAAGCCAGACTGAATTTTCAGAGGACTAGACAGAAATCAATACAGACATCCCAGATGTACAGAATAGTCTTTTTGTAATATAACAACTGTGGTTTGTTTCTGAGCAGCATATTTTAGCATGGAGGCACGGTGGCTGAGCGCTAAACGCTTGGCTTCTGAACCGAGGGTCCTGGGTTCGAATCCTGATGAAGACTGGGTTTTTTATTTCGGGACCCTTGGGCGCCTCTGAGTTGGTACCTGACATTAATTGGGGAAAAGTAAAGGCTGTTCGTTGTTGTGCTGGCCACATGACACCCTCATTAACCGTAGGCCACAGAATCAGATGACCTTTACATCATCTGCCTTATAGACCACAAGGTCTGAAAGGGGGAACTACTTTTTTACTTTACTATATTTTAGCACACAAGTTTTAATCTTTTTTTAAAATGAATTAATTAATAATTTTTTTCTCTCTCATCAACAGGAACAGTTCACATTGCAACATCATACCAATGACAATGAGAGATAAAGAAAAGAACTAAGCTTGAAAAAAACAAAAACAATCTCAATCTAAACTGATAGGAATTCAGTTATCTTGAACAGTTTAGAAACTGAACTAGTATTCAAGCAATCAAATTTGGCATAAACAACGTTCTAGTTGTTTGAAGAGACATTAAATTCTCTCATTACACTTTGAGAGGAAAACTAGTTATACTGGAAGTCAAATTTGTCAGACAAGGTTTGATATATCATGATGATTTATACTGGTGTGAAAAAGACCTCATGCTGATGATGGCTGTGTAACTAAAATATATCAGAGAGGATTCTCTGCCTATTTGAGACCCCAGCTAGTTCTTACTATCATAAAAGATGTATGAAAGAATGTTTTCTACTAAATAAGCACCTCTTTATTCCTAGATGTGAAAGGCAGATCAAAAGTTTGCATTAAATAATACACGGTTTGCACAAACATATTTAAAGAATTTGTATTTTATTATTGCCTTCTTTGTAAAACAAATTTTTCTCTATATAAGTAAAATACATGTTGAAAAGATAAACTTCTACTGTAAATATTACCTGTTATTAAGTGGAAATATAAATTTTTTTTTTTGCTTGTTCAAAATCTATATAGAAAGTGTGAGGGATACATGCACATTTTCTGGTAGCCACAATCTATTTTTTTTTAATTATCTTCTGAGGCTCTAGTGCCAAAATTCATAATCAGAGCACACCTAAGCATTTTTAAAAAACTTTTTGAATGCAGCATATTTCAAGCTCAGTTCCCTATGATCCAATCTCTTTTGTGGACTTCCGGTGAAGAGGTATCTGGTAGAAGGTCTCCTTGCAGCCTTTTGCATTACCTACGTACCAAACTCAAGTCACAAATAGATCAATAAATTCAACTAGACAGACAATGTTTCAATCAGATTAAGGAGAGATTTGAGGCACGGTGGCTGAGCGGTAAAGGGCTTGGCTTCTTAACAGGTGGTCCCGGGTTCGAATCCTGGGTACCTAACATTAATTGGGGAAAAGTAATGACGGTTGGTCATTGTGCTGGCCACATGACAACCCTTGTTAATCATAGGCCACAGAAACAGATGACCTTAACATTATCTGCCCTATAGACCACAAAGTCTAAAGGGGAACTTTTAATGAGAGATTTGGGTACCGGGTACATCATTTTTTGTTTTAAATCTCATTCTGCTTCTGTGTTTTTAAGTCAAGGATTAGAAGTGATTTTTTTTTTTTACTTGGGTGCCATAGTGCTATTAACTCTATGCCTTAATTTATATTAGATTGTTTAAGAGTACTTTTAAGATCTTCCCTATCACCATGATTAACTTTGAAAACTCTATGCCAATCCAGCAAGTGTCTTCTTCTTCTAGCCAGCTTTATTGCTGCTGAGCTGTGAGCTCTTTTGTAGACTGTGCCAAGGAAAAAAAGTGTGCTGTTTTCTTCAGCTGTTCAGCACTGCCGTAAAGGGTGTTGGTTATGTTGGGTTGTAGTGGAAGTAGGGTCTGCCTAAGGTGGATTAGGGAGGGGCATTCAAAGAGGATATGGTTTACGGTTTCAAAGGGGTGGGCGCAATGTCTGCAAAGGGGTAGTTGTGTGGAGTTTATTTTGTTCAGGTAGTAATTTAATAGTGGTGTGTGTCCTGTTCTTAGTTGGAAGATTGTAGATTGTTCTTTGCGGGGGAGGAAGTTAATACTGTCCAGTTTGTTAGGCGTAGTCATTTCTCTGTACATGGCTCTGCGTGTTTCCTGATGCCCATTGGTTGAGCCACTCCTCTTTGTGATTGTTGACTAACATTGACCTTAGGGTGAGGTAGTTAACAGGTCTATCTGGTTGTTCCATAGATGAACCTGCCTTTGATAGCTTACCTGCCATTTCATTTCCCATGATGCCAATGTGTCCAGGGATCCACTGTAGTGTAATATTGATATCGTCTGGTGGATTATCACAGTGAGTGTTGTCAACTCTCTTGGGCTGTTAGAGGTGCTGCTGTTAAGTGCTTGCAGAGTAGATTGGGAGTCTGTAAAGACAACAATATCTGATGGTGGTTGCACTCCTTTCATCTAATTTGTTTTCCACTGTCTGGAGTGCTATGGTAATTGCCTCAATTTCGGCTTGGAAGTTTGAGCAGTAATCACCACAGGGTGCACTTATCTCAAAGTGTTTATTTTTAGGGAAGACCAGGAAGGCATCAAGACCAGCATTGATGGTAGCTTTGAAAGCCGATCCGTCTGTATAAATATGGATAGCTGTTTCAAGCGTGCCTACTTTGAGCTCCAGTGGATTTGATTCTTTTGTTAAGGTGTTATTTAGTAAATGTGTTTTGATGGTTGGTTGTTTGTAGTTTAGTCCGGGTGTAATGTTTGAAAACCTGGTAATTTTTTTCTCTGTTATTGGGTAGGTGGTGTTTTAGGGCTAGTTCGTCAGTAAGTTGGATCAGAGTCCTTTGCTTTTTTTGGTTGTTTTTCCTATTTCTCTGAGTTAGTAATTTATTTGGATGATCGTCCTCCAACCTTCTGTATCTCTCAATAGCTTCTAATGCTGCTCTGTTGCGCCTTAACTTAAGAGGTTCAATATTGGAGTCTATTTCACAGGCTGCTGTGGGAGTAGTTCTCATACCTCCACTAATTAACAACAACTTAACTCTATGCCTTAATTTATATTAGATTGTTTAAGAGTACTTTTAAGAACTTCCCTATCACCATGATTAACTTTGAAAACTCTATGCCAATCCAGCAAGTGTCACATCACTTTAAACTTGCTTTAACTGACTGAGAAAAAAGTTTAAGAAATCTTTTTGTTCTGTAACGTGGAACGACAAGTCAAAAAACCACAAAAAAAAAAAAAAAAAGTATGTTAGTTATAACTTTTTAATTGAGATATTTAAATTAAATTTTCAACAGGAATGTATGAGTATGTGTCATTTGTTTATTATTATAATCCTGAGACAGAAGTTTTAATTTTATTTTTCTATGATGCCTATGTTGTCACTTAAAATGTTGCAACTTTTTAGCCTTAAGAAATTACTTAATAGGCTTTTTAACAGAAATGAATATGTTTTTGCTGATACTGGTACTTTTAATTTTTAAACTTTTTTTTTCATACATTGAGAGCTTAAATATTTGAATCTTGATAGACAAAGATTTACAACAACAACAACAAAAAAAAAAAAAAACAACTACCGGTTGTATTTAAATTTATATACAATGCAAATAACAAACAGATTTCTTGATGTCATCTGTGTGTTTGCAAATGTAAGCCAGCATCCAAAGCTTGTGAGCATCATGCATTGTTTGAAGATGAACATTGTTTGGGTGTACCCTATCTGTTTTGCTGAAAAAGTAAAAATAATCAAGACTTAATATAAATGGTTCAGCTGTATTGTGAAATTATACTTTTCAACATTAAATAAATAATATCCTATATATATGCAACATGTTCCTCTTTTATAATATTATATATCTATTTGATGGGTAAGCACATTTATATAACAATAAATTTGTTTGTTGTTGGAAATTATTGATTGAAGGACATTTATAATATAAAAAGATGAAGAAAATATGACAGTTCTACCAGTCACCTCATTACATTGCAGATTTGGGACATAAGTAATTGACACAATTTACTTCAACCTAATGTAAATATATACAATACCGGTACATTTATATTGAGCCCAAACTAAAACAAAAAATCCACAACTAGACAAAGCTTATCAATAGTTATAAATATCTGATTAATGAAAATCAGAAAAGGCAAACTTTTTGGTCTGATTATTCATTTCTATGGATTGTTATGTTCATCTTTCCTCACCTGAGCTTCCTCCAAAGATAACTTTAACGACTGAATTCAGTTCTTCAAAAGGTTTCTCTGCTCTGATCTTCTTTTAGCAATTCTTTTCCATTTAGAAAGTCCAGCTGCTGCCTTCTTCAGTTACAAACTCAACTGATGAGTTTCTTTATACAGGCGTTCATTTTCCCTCTTCAGGGCAGCGTTCACTTGGCGATAAGATGTTATCAGCATAGATTTCCGTCTAAGGTCCTGAATGACTCTTCTGGTGTTGTAGCGCTTCCTTAAAAGACGAACCTCTTTTCTGCTGACAAGTAGTTTTTCTGACAAACTGGCACTGTAAGCTACAAAATGCTGTTGTCATGCGCAACAACGAGCACAGTGTTGTTCGGTGTTACCTGGCCCTTCAGTGGCCTCAACATCACCTTCAGGTCGCAACTTCTTCACCATACTAGTTCGTTCAGGGCTGTCTTGGAAAGGTCTCTTATTGCCAGCAGTATTGGAAAAAAAAACTTTGTCCAAGTAAGGCGCAACTAAATGCCAGCTGCGGGTAATCAACCTAAGAAAATTCTTAATGTCAGTGTTATGCCTTCTAATCTTATTGTCAACTGTAGCCTTGGTCATTGCAATGCCAACTTTTGTAAAATAACTGAAAACAGCTTCAGCCACCTTCACGACAGTGTTGTTGTAAAGAAGATATTCTATGTTGCCAAATTTCAGTTCAAATCCAACAGCAGCAGTTGAAATAAACACAATAAGTGTCTGATGCATTTATACATCCTTAAGTCCTTCATGCTTCCAGGTATAAAAGTACCTGCTACCGTAGTGCCTGTCGCAACTATAGGACTGCTTGTCTGCGCAACAATCCTGTCAACACCTACGACATTGCCTGCCACGCCCACATTATCTGGGGAAAATGTCACAAAAAAAAAGTTTTATTTAATTGTGAAAAAAAATGTGTCAAACAAAATTACACATGCACAATTTTAATTAGATGCAGTTAAAAGATTTTTTTTTATAAAAGGATAATAGGACTCCAATAAAACATTTTATATAATTATAAAAATATTGAAGGCTCAAGTCTCAACTTCATGTCCATCATAAGCCTTTAAAATAATTTCTACAATTATCAAATAGATCTAGATCTACTAGAATATCCTACAAACGAAAAATAATAATTAAACTAGTTTAAAATTATCCTAAAATTTTAAAAAATTACATTAAAAAACACGGATGATTAAATAAAACTGTTCTTAATGATGGATTTCAAAATAATCGATCTAACAAAAAAGCGAAGCGGCCATTGATAACCATTGAATCTATCATTTCCGGTTAATAATGGCGGCTTGTTTCGTTTTCTAGCCAAGATACTTGATGCACCGTGTAACCATTTACTAATTATGGCAATCACTTATTGCGATAATATTTACAAAAATAATTAGATTAGATATTAAGGTACACAGGGTAACTTAATTTAGCATGCTAATTAGCATAATAAAAAAATTATGGATGGTCAACTTACCCGTATGAGGCGTATGCTCCACACACTGGAACTCCGACTCCATGATTGAATATCATATGAAGACGATAGAAAAGCGCTGATATTATTAATATTAATCCAAAGCATTAATAATCTGATATCCGGTCCTTGAACAAACAAAGGGCTCTGATTATCCTTGTGTCTGATTTTGAAGACAAAACCCGACTGGCTCGAAATACCCATTGTTACAGGCTTAAATACTGCCGCAAGAAATGAATTGGAATACTACCGCTGTGGCGGGCGGTTCCGGTAACTTCATAAACTTGCTCTACTAGACTAGAGCCTCTATGTCTAGGTTTATTAAGATTAGTTTAGATCTATATATATAGATCTAGGTCTAGATCTATAGCCATAGGGAAAAATAATTTTATTATAGACTCAGTAGATATTGTTTAATAAATCTTAGTTTGTTTTCTTTTTACGTAATCCCGCTATTTTTTTTTTTTTAATTCATACGTGAATACATTCTAAGTATTTCTGGGTTTTATTTTTTTTACAGAATCTGGACATATTTATAAGCCAAAGTGGCTACCATGCTATGCATTAGCCTGTTGCTACAACAAGCTTTTCTTGACATCCTGTTTTGTTTTAGTCTTAAAATTTTGTTGTAAAGTTTAACAAAATGGTAAGTTAACTCCTCGCATGTACTGTCGTTCAAATTAAGGATAATTTATTCAAAATATTGGCATTCATAAGTACAGGTTAAATAAAAAAAAAGTTCATTAAGTCACAACTTCACAGTCACAAGTGACAAACCCAGCATTAAACAATAAACACCATCCGACTCACAATACTCACATCGCTATCGTATTTTATAATTTTTCACTAATTTTAATTTATAGTCAATATATTACAATATAGTTTTATAGTAATATTATAGTAATGTCAGTATCAATATTTGATGAGGTTACTTAGATACTACTAGATTTAGTGTCTTGTACTTCCTATCCTATAGACTATAGATCTACTTAGAGCTATGGCTATAGTAATAGACTTAGTGACTACTGACCAAAGAAAAACTTTCAGACTTCATAATGTTATGAATATGGTTCTCTCTCCTAATCAGGCTTTCTGATTCTTTAACTACTGCTCAACACACATTCAGTCACATTGTCACATCTAACTCAAGAATTCGACAGTGAGAGTTCAAAATAATGTGGTACTTTAATGAGTAAATTAATAAATAACAGCCAATAGGACATATTTGGAAACACAATAAACTGACTACAAATGTTATACTTTACATCACTGTACTGCCATACTGGCCATACTAAACTCTATTGTCTATCTCTCATACTGCTTCTTTCAAGGACTCACTCCACATGGACTGACTTCACTGTTGACTCACAGTCCTGGTCTCCTTTCTGTCAGAACTGAACTCCTTACAAACTCTGTCTCTGTTTCTCTCGTCCCGAGACATGACGTTAAACTGCGCTCCTTAGCACTTTTGGAGCTCAAAAGTGCCCTACTTCTTTTCTATCATTGTGTCTGCCTCCTCTTTTCCTAAGTCTGCCTTCATTGATCATCACACTGTCTCCTTAACTTTAAATTCTCACTACGTCCTAGACCAGTCCGTTTGCCGTGGACTGCGACGGGTAAGGGGGGATAAAGAGATCCTGGTGTTTGAGTGGTGGCTATCTGAGGATAAACCACAACAACACAATACTTTGGCTCCAAGTTCCCCTAGACCTGAGACCCAGATGGTCAACCGGCTGGTCATGCCGAGCTACCAGGCGGTGGCTGGAGGGTCAATCAGGGAGCTGCTGTATCGGACACATGTCCGATGTAGCAGCTGACTGAGTATAGCACCTGTGTAGCCTCTGGACATCCGAATGGCCCGTCCCCTTGTTGGACTCGATGGCGGGTGGGGAGCACAGGTGCCGAATTAACCAAAATATATATATGGACCAAAAAACACACACAAAACTACTTGCCCCAGACCTATGTCTGGGCAAGAAACGACGAATTGACGATAAAAAAGAGGAGGTCCCAAAAAGCTGTGCCACCTGGCCATCATTTCTGGTGGTTAGATGCACAGAGGAGGGAAAAAGCCTGACCAAGTTGAGCCCTTTTATTATCTATAAGGGACTCAAGTCAGTAGTGGGAGAGCCCAAGAGTGTGTCTAAGCTACACAAAACAATGGAACTCCTTGTAGAAGTAGACAGCAAGACACACTCTGATGGGCTTTTAAGATGCAGAAGACTCTGTGATCTCCAAGTGGAAGTCATGCCACACAAGAGTCTGAACACCAGCAGAGGTGTAATCAGCTCTAGGGACCTACTGGAATGTTCCGAGAAGGAAATAGTGGAGGGCATTGAAGGAGTCACCCATGCCCGGCGCATTACCAGGCGCAGGGAGGGTGAGGAGGTCAAAACCGCCACTATTATCCTCACATTCGGAACTAGGACACCGCCAGAGTATGTGAAGGCAGGATACCTACGAGTTCCAGTGAGGCCCTACATACCTAACCCCATGAGGTGCTTCAAGTGCCAGGGTTATGGACACGGCGCGGCAGTCTGTAAGAGGAACACTGTGTGTGCCAGATGTGCTGGAGAGGGTCATGAGGACAAGGGCTGCACAGCCCAGTTCAAATGCCCAAACTGTCAAGCTGGCCACTCAGCCTACTCCAAGGACTGCCCTGTGTGGAAACAGGAGGTTGCCGTGCAGGAGTACAAGGCAAGAAACGGATGTACCTTTAGCCAGGCGAAATCGGCTGTACTGGCCCTACCCAAGGGCCAATTCGGCTTGACAAAGACCTACGCCCAGGCTGTTGCTAAGAAAGGAAGATCCATAGCCACACAGACGGACACATTGACCCCACCACCCCCTCCTCCTCCCCCAACTCAGAAGAAAACACCGCCAAAGAACACACCTCTGAAGAAACAAGAAAGCCCTGTTGTCATGCTAAAGAACAGGTTCTCTGTGCTCGCTGATGAGAGCATGGAGACTGAGCAGCATGTCAAAACCAATACTCCGGGAGAACCCGGAGACATCATGTCTGACACAGGTTCTCCTCAGAGAACCCAGCCAGACACCCCAACCTCTACTGAGTTAGAGGTTGACCAACTCCCTAAGGGGAGAAATCAAAGCGGAGAGGATGCCCGAGGTGAGAGAGGAGGAAATAACCTCCGCTCTAACCAGAGAGATCTCCCCTCTCCAGAGAGAAAGACTCCCCCCAAAAGGGGGTTGTCCTCCTCTCCATCCAAACCCAAGAATAAAAATACCAAGGTCACTGGAATAAAGGGAAACCCCCCGGGGGCCTCCCAAGGCCAAATAGCTCCAAGTAGGTCATCTAGAATAAGCCATGGATTCCAGAATTGTACAGTGGAATTGTAGAGGCCTCAAGGCCAATTACGAGGAAATGCAGCTACTGATGGACTCTGAGACTCCTGTAGCTGTCTGCTTACAGGAAACATTTCTAAAAGATTGCATCAGCTTCCGAAGCTACCGTGCTTACACCAAGAATGTTGAGGATGCAGAGAGAGCATCAGGTGGAGTCTGTATCCTTGTGAAGGATAGCATCCCCCATGAGAGGGTAGAACTACAGACCACACTACAGGCCGTAGCAGCTAGGATAACCCTTCACAAGGTTATCACTTGCTGCAGCCTGTATCTACCACCAGGCGCTCCATTAAACCGAACAGACATGGAGGACCTATTGAAACAACTCCCCCGGCCTTATTTAATCCTTGGGGATTTCAATGCCCATAACACCATGTGGGGATCCAACAATACCGACACAAGAGGTCGTATGCTGGAGGATATCTTCCTCCAACATGATTTATGCATACTTAATGATGCATCACCGACCTACTTGCACCCAGGAACTGGATCATTCACATGCATTGACCTCACCGTATGCGTCCCCGGACTTCTGGACGATTTTAAATGGTCAGTTAGCAATGATCTACGGGGAAGTGATCACTTCCCAATCATCATTACTAACAATCTCCCTTCATTGGGACGACCTCAGCGGTGGAAACTGAATAAGGCCGATTGGGAACAATTCCAAAAAAGATGCTCTGAGGATATCACAGAAAATATCCTCCATGAACAGAACCCAGCTGATACCTTTGCTAGCAAGCTACTAAGTATAGCCAGGAAAGTTGTACCCCTAACCTCTGCAAATCCAAAACGGCCTAGCAAACCATGGTTTGATACAGCTTGCAAAAGTGCTATTGGTGATAGGAAAAAACGACTGGCTGCATTTATAAAGAATCCTTCCCAGGAAAACCTAAAGCTATTCAGGATAGCTAGAGCAAAGGCTAGACAAACCATACGGTCAGCCAAAAGGAATTCCTGGAGAAGTTTTGTCGGCAGTCTGGATGCCAAAACTTCTGCTAGAGCGGTTTGGAAGGCAGTAAGGCGAATCAAAGGGAAAGAATCAAATGCAATAGGGCATTTGAAAAATCAAGGACGAACTGTCACGTCCCCCAGAGAAATAGCTGACTGCCTTGCATCCTCAATAGCAGAAAAATCATCCACTGCACACTACACGCCAGAGTTCCAAAAAGTCAAAACCAGGGAGGAAAGACACCCCATTGATTTCAGGTCAGAGAACAATGAAGACTACAACAAACCGTTCTCGCTTGAGGAACTGAGGGAATCGCTGGACAAGTCACATGACACAGCGCCTGGAGAAGACGAAATCCATTACCAGTTCCTCGAGCACCTTCCCGAACCCTCATTGGCAGTCCTGCTAGGGGTCTATAACTGTGTGTGGCAAACAGGCGCTTTCCCAAACAGCTGGAGGAAAGCCACAGTTATACCGATACCTAAACCGGGAAGAGACGGCTCTGACCCAGCTAACTATCGACCAATAGCACTAACAAGCTGCATCTGCAAAACCATGGAAAGAATGATTAACAGTAGGCTGGTCTGGTACCTGGAAAGGAATAAAGTGATCTCAAACTACCAGTGCGGATTCCGGCAGGGGCGGACAACAACTGACCACCTGGTAAGGCTGGAAGCTTATATTAGAAATGCATTACTCAGAAGAGAACATCTAGTAGCTGTATTCTTCGATATAGAAAAGGCCTATGACACAACCTGGAAACATGGCATTCTACATGACCTGGCGCTTATGGGGCTTAAGGGACACCTCCCCCGTTTTGTGGAGGAATTCCTGAAAGATCGAAAATTTCAGGTTCGAGTGGGCAACTCCGCTTCTGACACTCATGACCAGGAAATGGGTGTACCCCAGGGCAGCATTCTGTCAGTCACCCTGTTCAACATTAAAATAAATAGCATCATAAATGCGCTGTCCCCTGGCATAGAGTGCTCTTTGTATGTTGATGACTTTGTCATTCTTACTTATGGGAAAAACATGAACACCTTAGAAAGGAAATTACAGTTATGTTTAAACAAAATTCAGGGTTGGGCAAACTATAATGGTTTCAAATTCTCAGACTCCAAAACAGTTAGTATGCATTTTTGTAATCTAAGGGGACTCCACCCAGACCCTGAACTATTTATACACAAAAAGAAGATCCCTGTCGTGAAAACTACAAAATTTTTAGGCCTCACCTTAGATTCCAAATTTAATTTTCTCCCCCACATTAAGGAACTTAAGAAGAAATGCCAAAAGTCATTAAACATACTAAGAGTACTCAGCCATACGGACTGGGGAGCTGACAGAGATACCTTGCTGCTGCTCTATCGGAGTCTAATTCGATCCAAGCTAGACTACGGATCCATAATATATGGAGCAGCAAGAAAGTCGTACCTAAAAATACTGGAACCAATACAAAATGCTGCCCTGCGTCTCTGTCTCGGCGCGTTTCGTACATCACCTATCCCAAGTCTCCATGTGGAGGCTGGAGAACTCCCCATGGATATAAGAATGAAAAAGCTTGCAATGCAGTATATAGTCAAGCTAAAATCCAACCCCACGAACCCTGCTTTTGACTCCATATTTAACCCCACAGAGGTAGAATTATACAATCGAAGGCCTAACGTCATACAGCCGCTGGGCCTTCGAATGAGAGAACCCATCCAAAATTTAACCCCACCCATTGACCAAATCTCTAAAATAGAAACCCCTCAGAATCCTCCTTGGCTAATGAATAAACCCAAATTAAATTTATCCCTCCTTAATTTCAAAAAAGAAAATACAGACCCAAGCATACTACAAGTCCACTTTAGGGAACTGCAGGAGAGCTACGGAGATTGTGGCACCATCTACACAGACGGATCCAAAATGGAGGGAAAGGTCGCGTGTGCCTGCTCCTTTCGGAACAAAACAATCTCCCGTAGACTCCCCGATGGCTGCTCCATCTTTACGGCCGAATTGCACGCAATATTGCTTGCACTTATGGCCGTAAAAGCATCAGAAAGGAGGAAATTTATAATCTGCTCCGACTCCAAATCTGCATTGCAAGCTTTGGGGCGGATGAAGACTGACATCCCATTGGTACATAAGAGCCTGAAGCTGTTGGACCTAATAACAGCCGACCGTAGGGATGTCACCTTCATCTGGGTCCCCTCCCATGTTGGCATTGAGGGAAACGAAGCCGCAGACAGAGAAGCAAAGAGAGCCCTAAATCATGCGGTGTCAGGAACCCAAATCCCCTACTCGGACCTGAGACAAAGTATTGCCTCTGCCACCTATCGAGAGTGGCAGAACCGATGGGAGGCTGAGACTCACAGTAAACTCAGGCAGATTGTGGCGGATGTCAGGTGGCGGCCCACATCTAAGGGTCTGACAAGGCGTGGTAGCTCAACCATGTCCAGACTTAGGATTGGCCACACCTACATCACGCACTCTTTTGTACTGAAGAGAGAGGAGCCCCCACTTTGCGAGTACTGTGACTCTCGCCTCACCGTGGAACATATCCTCGTTGATTGCCCCAGATATCAGGATGTCAGGGCGAAACATTTTAGAGCCACTAATCTAAAAACACTATTTAATAATGTCGACCCTGGGAAGGTACTGGGCTTTATTCGGGAAGTGGGGCTATCTACGAAGATGTGATTTCTGAATTTGTGAACATGCACTATTTACATTAGATTTTTACCAAATATTTAAATTTTTACTACCTTTACTATTTTAACTGTGAATAGACCTTAATTTTAATTATATTACTGTATAGAATCTGGCCCTTGCTGTTTAGAGAGAGAGTAGTCCTTAAGGGACTGCAGGCACGACATGGCCTAAATTGTGCCGATGTGCCTCAAATCAACAAATCAAATCAAATCAAATCTCTGTTTCTCCTTGAAGACAGGTGCAGAAGACAGAATGAAAAATTCAATAGACTGGCTTTGTCTGCATGAAACACAGGAAAATATGCCTGTCGCAAATGGATTTGCTTAGTCATGTGAAATGCTGCACTCTCCTTAATCTTTGAAATCAAAGACATTGCCATTATGTTACACGTAGTCTTTGATGCTTTCAAGATTGAAGATAATTTGTTGAGTTGAGCTTACAAACTCAACAAGTAGCATAGGTAATGGAGTGCTTATATCCATTAGCACTTCCAGGGATAACAACCTTAGGGAACCACATTTGTAAGCTACCAAGCTTTTATTATAATTTATAAAATGTCCTTGTTTAAGTCATTATAGATTGTTTTCCTAATTTCACTTTACAGTAGAGGTAAATGATGTTATGTTCCACTCAAGACTTATAACACACATGCATGTCCGCGCAGCTGCTCGGCTTTCCGGACTCTCTTTAAAGAACTGGATAACGCTTAGTAAACCGTTAAAACGTTTATTTACAAGGGAAAATGGTAGTTAAGACTTCTACTCTATGCGTCTCTGTTGTCACTCCTTCTAGCGTCTCTAAACATGTCATATTTCCAGTCTAATTTTATCTACTCTTTTGGTTCCAAGATTACTACACAAATAACTGAAATAAAATATGTATCATAACATTGATTAAGCAGAGGTGCAGTAAATCAGGAGCTACACAACATTGTTCATAGTCTGATTATCTCTATCATTTTATTTGATAAGTGTTTATTTTTTTTTCAGGCAGATGATGCACGTTTTGCTTTCATTGTGGAATGGTATGAAGAGTTGGCAGCTCGGACCAGAACTTTCCAATTTTTCTACTATTCTGGCAGTAAAAGTATTGAAATGGTAAGAAAACTATATGAAGGGCTTCCATATGATCTTGTTATCATTTCTACTTTTTATGTGTTTGTAAAAATGTTTTACATATTTCGGATGTTCCTTCAGAGCTGAAGATAATTTACTTCCTGGTTCAAGCCTCCGGCAGAACGAGGGGGGATGATAGGCAGGATATGAGTTTGGGACATATGAGAAATCCAAACCACAGTCCAGCGCATATACCGCATGACTATGATATTCACAACGTTGTTATATTCCTTGTGGTTTAATTTGATAATTTTTATTTGTGATCTCCTTAAATCTAAAGCAATTTAGTTTGTTTGCCTTTTGTTTTTGTAAAAGCTGCTTTCACAATGATAACTGAAAAAAAACATTGATGAATTGAGTGGAAGAATGTTAAGAATGATGTAATCACTATAATATGTATGCCAGTCTGGGAGAAAAATTTAAAATGTGATAACACTTAAACTTTGAAACATTGCTTGTAATGGTTGTGATATTACTTTCACTTTTGATTATTAATACATTTTGTAATGAATACATATTAAAGCAAAAGAAAAACAAATTAGGCAAAATAATCTGTTATTCCTTGACATGGTGACCATGATGGTCGCTTGAACTTGTCTTGGCTACCTATGAAACGGCTCGAGGTTCGACATCCGACTCGAGCAGATTTATGTTAACTTAGCACCTAAAGGCAGTACAGAAAACCTTCTCTCATATAGCCCCTCCCCCAACTGGTCCACAAACAAGATTGGACCAAAGTGCTTTGAACATGCTTTAAGCATGAAAGTAGCGCTATATAAAAGCTAATAAAAAAAATTTTTATATCCAATTGTTTTCTTAACTCATTTACTGCTTAAATGGTAATTTGTGAAAAAGAATGTCACATCATTTCTAAAACTGCACACCATTAGTCTATGATAAAAAAAAAATATTATTAAATAACTTACTCTCTGTACCAAAAAGCAATTATATCATAACAATTCTTTGCTTGCCAGCTAAATTGAATGTTGAATTTTTCTCTTTGAAAGTTTTTTGATTTTGTTGTAATTGTGAAAAGAATTTGTTTCTGTTACATTATATGATGAATCCATTAAAAAACAAAACAAAACAAGGCTTGTAGCATATAATAGTAGCTTTATGGTTCAATATGACTAAGCATAGACAAAATAAAAAAAAAAGGATGCAAATTACAAATCTCTGACTAGGCAACATCACCTAGCAGTGACTCAGGTACAAACCAAGCAGTTGACTTGACCCTCCAGGTCCTCAAAAATGTACATTTCAATTCATTAGAGTTATCTGTACCTTTAGAATCACCCATATTCAGATGGTTATGCAACCCACCTGTGGAGGCACAGTGGATGAGGGGTAAATTGCTTGGCTTCTGAACTGGATTTCCTGGGTTTGAAACCTGATGAGGACTGGGATTTAGGGTGACTCTGAGTCTACCCATCTCAAATGGGTACCTGACATTAGTTGGGGAAAAGTAAAGGTAGGTGTTCATCTTGATAGCCACATGACATCCTCGTTAACTGTGGGCCACAGAAACAGATGATCTTTACATTTTCTGCCCTATAGATTGCAATGTCTAAAAGGTGGAACTTTACTATATGGCCCACTTAAAACCCCACACTTGCTTTCACAAACAATTAGATGTAAGGATCAAAACATATTTGAGCCTGGGTTTTCTTCCAAACACAAACTTAGACCTGCTTATAGGAATCACATTTTAGAAGTTTTTGTTTTCAATGGCGACCACTCTATGGTAGAAAATCTTAACTGATTTTTTTGTTTTGCAGTTTGACATTAAAACTCGAAAAATGTTCCTGAAAACCAACATTTCTGCTTCCCCAATAGAACTTCAAGATTTATACATTGGGGCTTCCATCAATGTGTTGGGAAGGCAACTAAAAATTGTTGACTTTGGAGACGAGTTCACAAAAAGGAAACTGATGAGCAAACTGGAGAGGTAATAGACATTGTTATCTTCTTATAAAAACTTCAAGCTTACCTTAAAAAAAGTTCTAAGATAATTACGTTCTTATATTCCTTTATAAAAAAAAAGAAGATAATTACATCCTACACATACTCATTTATTAATCTAGTTGTACATGTCAAATAGAGATTTCAACTCTTTTAAGTCTTCAGTTTTCCTATCTTATTTAGGAAACTTTATTTTTAAGCTCTAATGGCAATATGGTCCTGGCATATGTCTTTCTAAGTATTTTGTTAGGTAGTAATTTTGTATTTAATTTCTCAGTATTGTATTTATTATTTAGTCTACTGTCCTGGAGTGTTTTCTAGCTTTAAAACAAGTGTTTAGATATTCTCTTGTCATGAAATAAATTTTGTTCCCCTCCTCTTTCAGCTTAATGATATCTTTAAATTGTGATGCATCAATTTTAAACAGAATTGGCAGTTTTTATTTTCATGATTACATTTGTATCAAACCTGGGTTTCTATCATGATTATTTCCACCCTAAAAAACATGCTGGCTAAAACGATCATCTCACTCTAGTTGATCTGTAATATTGAGCATTTCATTATGACTACCAATTGGATGTTTTTACAATTAGCTGTTGGCTCCAATACCCCTTTCAAACTCAAACTCTAAACCCTGATAGTCCATGTCTAGGTCTTTTTGCTATTGATGACAATGCAAAATTTTAAGTCCCAATGTCACTTTTAAGTTCTGCAATTTTTCATACTTCTCGAAACTGTCCCAGATTTTGTTTGCAGATAATAGATGCACTAGAAGTTTTTCTTCATTGTTCTCATTGTTATGTTGGAGTCTTCATATGACTAGACCAATACATGAGATGAACTGCACAGTGGTTTCCAAATCAGGGGGCTCTCCATATAGTTTTCTTTCTATTGGGGTGATTTGGGGCCAATGTCTTATACAGGCCTCTTGGTAAAGAGAGCAGTTTTGGAGGACGTGGTCGGCATTTTCTGGTGATAATCCACATGGGCAGATTTTATTTGTTCCAATTTTGAGCTTCCAGTACATGTGTTGTCGCATTCTATTGCGTCCGGTCCTGAGTCGAAAGATTAGACGTTGGTCTTGTCGGGATAGCTTATAGTAAGCGTCATCTTTATTGTGATTTGGATGGGAGCTCATCCATTTCTCATTTATTTTATTTAGAAGTTTTGAAAGCCAAAATTTAATTGACAAATTACCATTTGCATGAATTTGGAGTTTGCGTTGGGTATGCAGGCTCTGAGCAGCATATATTAGAATTTGTTCTTAGTTTAACTAGTGCTTTAGTGTATCTGTTCATTTGTCTTGCATGAATTTATGTTCAAAATTATGATCTTATTTAGGACTCTTGGCTATGTCAAGCCAAATTCACTGGACAAACTTGGAGAGATTATTCATGCAATCTATGATCGAGGCCTCCTTATTTCCAAACTGAGGCTCTGCAAGGTTGAGCACAATGATGCATACCGACTCCATGAAGAAGACAATAAGCAAAGTGCTATGAAGTAGGTACAATGCTAAAAGTGCTTCTCTTGCATCTTTCTAATGTACACTATTGCTTGTGTCAGCAGTTAATTTGAATGCACTGTTTGTAATAAATTTGGCTCTTTTTAAAAACTATTATTCTCAGCTTAGAATGTATATTGGCTGAGGGGTAAGGTTCTTGACTTCTGAGCCATGGAGTCAGGAGTTCAAAAAAATCAATAGCTTTTATGTAGCAAAACTTTCATGCTTATAGATCTAATCTCATTTGTGGGCCAGTAGAGATAGGGGGTATCTGGGAGGTTTTCTCTGCTGCCTTCAGGTGCTTAGTAAACATAACTTTGCTCAACCTCAAGCCCCCTTGATAGGTAGCCAAGCCAAGCTCAAGAAGTTAAGCCTCTTGGCCAACATCCCAATTGTAGTGAAGACAGGGATTTTGAACTTTGGGATTTTAAGGTTGTCCTTGAGCTTGCCCAACTCTTTAGGCTACCTGATATTAGTTGGGGTAGGTAAAGGCATTTGGTCATTGGGCTGGCCAAATTAATGGTTGATACTTTGTATTGTCAAACCAATTCAGAATTTATCGAGACATTTTGTTTTGTTAAACTGATTTACCTGAAAGACTTACAAATGATGACAAATTTCACTGAAATGCAGTCATCATCTTTTGATTGTTAAAAATCGTATTAAACCTTTCTTGAAAGTTCTGAACAAGATGGCTCAAAAAATAAGAGAGTTTGATACTGATTAAAACAAAATTGAAAATTAATTTTTGTTTCATAATATATGTTATGTTCAATTTTACACCCTAATAATCACAAATTTGTAATCTACAGAGAGGAATTTATTCCTTGTGTGCCGTTTTGAGATAACATTTGCTTTTATGTTTTATATAGTTATGGAGTGTGTGTGTTTGTTTGTATTGGGTGATGTCAGAGCCAGCCTTAGATAATTGCAGGTGAAGTAAATTCAGTGGCCCCAAATGAAATTGAAAAATAAAAACTAAACAGCGAAAAAAATGAAATTACGCAATTTTTTAAAAAACCTAGTGTATTCCAACAATAACATTGAAGACCTATTTTGCTATTTCTTCTCTAAAAAAATATAGTTTTTAATTCCTGTGTGAGGCCCCCATCAATCGGAGGTGGCTGCCTATGCCTAAGGCTGGCCCTGGTGACGTAACCTTAAGAATAATTGATAGTTATGACTGGATAAAAAGTAGTGAATGGCTGATGAAAGGGAGACAAAGCGACAAAGTTAGCTAGAAAACCATTTGAAAACAAATGCTTGAAGTGAGTCAAAATATATTTTAAAATCGTTCAACACCTTGTTCTACATAGATGTACATTGAAAGTGAAATCTGTGTATATTTATCAACAGAAGACAAGTTTATTTTGCTTGTACAAGGAGTTTTCTGATCTTAATATTCATATATGAATGTAAGATGCTTACAAGAGCTAGTTGGACTTGCTGTCTATAGCTACAATCCAATGACAACTCCATCAACATGTATAAAGTCTAGTTATTATATCTCTCTCACACATTTGAGACCCAAAGGGCAGAAAACACAAAGGAAAACTTACATAGACCACCGGTGGACAACTGCTTTGTCTGCATAAGATGCAGGAAAATATGCAGGTCACAACTGGGTTTGCGCAGTTATGTGAAACAATGCATTTATCCCTAATCTTCTAATCGAAGACATTGCCATTATTATTATGGCTATGTAAAGTTGGCTAACAGTTGAGCCTCACATGAACTGAGCTTATTTGCTGCCTCTCATGTATAGTTCAGCGTTGTAAACATGAGGCATCTTTGCCATGTTAATATTTGGCTAACATTAATTCATTCCAGCATCAACGCCATCACTAGTGGACCAATAGTGGCCTTTGAACTGGTGGGAGAGAATGCAGTGCAAAGATGGCAGGAACTAGTGGGGCCGACTGATCCCTCGGTGGCCAGATCGGAGGCCGCTTCCTCACTGAGGGCCAGGTTTGGTAAAGGTAAGGTTGATTAGAAAATAGACATGAAGATGTCATCAAACGTTGTCAATGAAAATGAAATGGCATTGATATGTCCACACTCTTTCCCTCGTTTTTGGCTAAGTGACATATAAACCATTTGAGTCGGGGGTAGGAGTTCAAAAATCTGATGGAGATTCCAGATTTAACTCTGAGTCATATTTGCTGAGCAGATATGTTTCCAGACTTAACTCAATCTGAGTTGTATTTGCTGAGCAGATATGTTTCCAGACTTAACTCAATCTGAGTTGTATTTGCTGAGCAGATATGTTTCCAGACTTAACTCAATCTGAGTCGTATTTGCTGAGCACATGCGTAAGTCTTATATTTCAAAGCAAATAAATATGACATTCTAGAGTGTTCTTTCTATATTGCAATCATCAGTGTTCCTTATAAGTTAAACCACCATATCTATATAAAAAAAAAAGGTGTGTTTAAAATTATTCATGTATTATTATTACATTGGTCTTCAACAAAATATTTTATTAATTCTTTCCTATGAATTTTCAAAAGTGACTAATGGTTTCTTCAAATGTACAATAAACTTCAATCCAATCAATAAAACAATTAACTTCAAACCCCTCATGTTCAATAAGCTTCAGTCTTCAACACCACACTCCCACATGTACAATAAACTTAATTTTCCTATTTCCTTATAATTGAATGTATGATAATTCAATCCCTCTTCTTCAATCCATCAACCTCCAATAAAGAAATCCTCTAACCACACTCTCAATACAAGAAAAATTACAAAGATCTGTTTCATGACTCTTTTCTATCAATCAGTCTGTTCATCTACAGTTTGTAAGACTAATTTCCTTACGGACAATAAAGATTATTATTATTACTATTATTATTATTATTATATTGTTACGAATCTCACTATTCAGGCTCTCTGCAAACTGCACCATACACCACCAACTTAAAGAACTTGACAACTCAGGGCTCCAAAGTAACATAACACTTAATAGTTGAATAAATAACAGCCAATACTGTACAATTGGCAACACGTACACTGTACAAATATCTCTCCGATAACACCGTTCCGCCGTATCAACTCTTGCACAGGCCTCTCCGTCTCGTTCCGGGCTTGCACTGGGTTCAACAGTTCAGGACTGACTTCACACACTAGGCTCGTTAGGTTGGACCCGATCGCAGACCAAGATCAAGACGCCAGTCGTCTCAACTGTACTTGACAGTACTCCGCACTGAACCATCGTAATGCTCCGTACAGAACCACACCACTGAACTGTGCTGTAGTCGACCGGACTGTAGTGGACCTTCTGTCGTGAACCTCCATTCTGAACCTCGCTGTATTGAGCCCCTTTTCTCGACCGTCTTGACTGCGACACCTCCGCTCTTATATAGGGTCCCTACTGGCCTTCTCGAACCGGACAGAACGCCGCTCGACGTTTTAGGTGGTCAGATGACTACAACTCTCGTGACGCTCCTGAGCTCTGTTCACGATGGCGATCCTTCCCGAACCATCCTGTTGACACTCGACTTGGCTGACCGTCGTAGCTCATCACGGGCGATTTGCGTCGGCTGACTACACACACACCACTACCCCCATCTGTACCACCACCAGGTTTATAACAATATGTTTTTAAACACAAGTTAGTGCTATTGTAGACATATTTTACAAAATCTGTGCAAAGGGACACAACTTCAATGAACTACTTTATCATGCTGTCAGTAATGAGAATTTAATACAAAGTTTATGTCATTGGAAGATATTATAAAATGTAGAAAAAAATATTGATTTACAATTGTTAGCCCAATGTTTATCTATAAAATATCTTTCTATTACAGATTTGTTGCACAATGCAGTTCACTGCTCTGGGAGTCCTTCAGCTGCCGCCAGAGAGCTAGAATATTTCTTCCCATCATGCAGCAAGGCCACTTTGACAAACTGTGCGCTGGGCTGCAATACCACTTTGTGTCTAATTAAGCCTCATGCAATTAAAGCTGGTAAGTTTTCTTCATGTAGATAGATACCACTTTAAAGTAAATCTTTCTTTCCTTATTTAAGTAGAGCATGCAAACAGTACAAGGATGGTTCCGCTGAGAATAAATGTACGTAATTTAAATTTATAGGCAATTTTGCGAATTCCAAACGTTCGTTCAGAAATGAAGATTATTACTTCCTATCCCAAACCTCCCACATGATAGCGCCCAGCGGTGCATGGTGGTGGGCAGGGTTCAAACTCTGTACCATCATGTGGATAGTCTGAAGTAAATACCAACCTAGCAGACAGCCGTATTAAGGTTGTTCATTTTTTAATTTAGGAAACATTAAGGTTATAGAAAATTGTTGCCTGTGCCTGTTATGACTGAAAGTAAAATTCCCCTTTCAGACCTTGCGATCTATGGAGCAGGTGCAAAGATTACCTGTTTCTGTGGCCCTTGGGTAATGAGGGTGTCATGTGGCCAGCACAATGACAAACTGCCTTTACTTTTCACCAACTAATGTCAGGCACACATTTGAGCTGGGTGGACTCAGATGTGCCCTAAAGATCCTAATGTTTAAAAGTCCGTCTTCACCAGGATTCAAACCCAGGACCCCTCAGTTTGGAAGCCAAGTGCCTTACCGTCCATGACACTGCAGTAATAATTGTAATATCTGATGGTATTTTGCTGTTGATTACTGTCAGATTTTTTTTTTCATATTCTCTCTCATTTTTGGAAATTCTTTTTTTCAAATTGAACTCTATCAGTGTTTGTTGTGTTTTTTTAAGGTTTCGATGTTACTTTAGAAGTTAAGATTATTGTGTTTTGTCTAAACCTCCCCCACAACGGCAGATGTTGGAAGCTTGTAGGGTTAAAAAATTGGGATAATTGAGACAGTAGTATAAAGCTTGACACATGACCACGTAGCCATCAATTTAGCACTGTAAGAGTCAAAAAAAGTCCTATAAGACCACCTACTCGGCAGCCTTAGCTCCATTCATTTTTTATTTTCCATTCTGTAGGTTTAGCTGGTAAAATCATCATGGCCATCCAAGATGGAGGCTTCAGTTTTAACACCATACAGATGTTTCACATGGAGAAAGCTAACGTTGAGGAATTTCTTGAGGTACATTTTAACTAAACAAAACCCAATCCATGTAAGTTGGACACTGTTCTTGATAAATCCAGAAACCCAGACGTAGCAATGAAGCAAGTAAAATGATTAAAATACTTTTAAAAAATTAAGTGAAATTCATCAATTATTTAGAATCACTCCTTAATTAATTTTTTTATAGAACTAGACCAACAACAATAAATTTGTGCCATTGGAAATATTTTTATTAATTGTTTTTGTTTAATGCAACTTTCATGCTTATAGCATGTTTAGTGGTATTTGGTCCAGTCACTTTTGTAGACCTGTGGAAGGGTAGAGGGTATCTGGGAGATACTGTGCTCCCTTTTCAAAGGCAATTTTAAAAAAAAAATGTTGCTTGAGTCTGAATTTGAAATCGTGGTCTTGAGCCTCCATGATGAAATGCTGACTTGTTAGCTACTGAGATATTCAAGTACTTAGGACTAATGAATTAACTAATCTGGGCTGAAAGTAGAACAGATAGAAAATGGAGGTGTGAGATTTATAAGGAACGAATATTCACATTTGACTAGAGTAACACCTTGAGTAAAATCACTAAATTTAGAGACAGTTCAGGATTAAAGACTTAAAATATGCTAGGACAAATTTGTACAAATGCTCCTTCTTCCCTAGTGCTATTAGAGTATGGAATAGGTTACCTTAAACAGCTAGGAAAACCAGTGACTTGACAGAATTGAAGTTGTCGGTCAAGATGCATGACATGTAGGACGTAATCATCTTTTTTGTATTATATAGGAAGATATGATAAAAGTAAAGTAGCTATAACACATAAAACACTGAACCATAAATTTCAAATACAAAAACAAAGCCTCAGAAATACTCAGAAAAACACAAAGATAAAGGCACATTTCTTATTCCATATCCTAGGACTAATTAGTACAAATGCTCAATCTTCCCTTTTAATTAAATGTCTATAGGGAGCATGGAGTCTGAGTAGCAAAGGGCTTGGCTTCTGAACTGAGGGATCTCTGGTTTAAATCTCAGTGAAGACTGGGATTTTGAATTCTATGATTTTTAGATGCCCTAGAGTCCTCCCAACTCTAATGGGTACTGTCAGGCTTTTACATGTTTGAATTAGCCTGATATTTGTATGATGTAGATACCTCTTCTGGTATTATTGTTATGTTCTTGCTTTATTGACTAAATATCTTGGTGCACACGCTAATTTTGTTGTTGCACATGTGCACCTCTGGATCTACTGAGTTATCAGACCACAACATGTAGATTACCAACAGACTCGAACATAACAGACATGGTTTTTATTAAACACAATAATAATTCACAATCAATATATCGGCACCTCAGCCATCACAAAGTAGAACAGAATATTTCACATAAAACAATGTTGTAATCCATAGAAATACATCGCATATTTATTCATCAATACTTTTATCTTAAATACAAGGCACGTCTGTCTTCTACCATATCTCTGGGGTCTACTTACCTGCCCATGTGGTCAGCTCTAATCATGTGACCCAAAATATCCCATCATTCAACTGGGTTCTCAACTTTCATGTGAAACCATAACTTTATAATTCACTTCATGTTTCCCAATGCAATACTTCTCTCAACCAACACATCACAGCCTAAAACAGTGATGTGACAGGTACCTGACATTAGTTGGGGAAAGTAAAGGTGGTTGATCATTGTACTGGCCACATGACACTCTTGTTAACCATTGGCCTTAGAAACTTTTGACCTTTACATCATCTGCCCCATAGATTGCAAGGTCTGAAAGGGGAACTTTACTTATTACTGCACCCCACAGTTAGTCTTAGATTTGACTTCTTACTTACTTACTTAATCCTGTTTACTTCCAGGGGAGCATAGGGCCGCAAGCACACCTCTCCACCGAACTCGGTTCTGAGCAGCTTTCTTCATCTGCCCCCATGTCATTCCAGTACCCTCAGCTTCACTGATGATTGACCTCTTCCAGGTTTGCTTGGGTCTGCCCACTTTCCTCTTTCCTTGTGGGTTCCAGTCAAGTGCCAGCTTTGCAATGTTGGTAGCTGGTTTTCGCAGGGTGTGTCCTATCCAGCTCCATTTTCGTTTTGTGATGTCTTAGGCTATGGGCTTTTGATTTGACTTCAGTCATTAAAAAATTATTATTTTTTTGCAGTATATTTGACTGCAGTCATTTTAAGCCTTTTTTATCCCCTCCATCCTATAGGTGTATAAGGGTGTGCTCCATGAGTATCCAGGCATGGTCAGTGAGCTAGCCTCTGGTCCTGTCATTGCAATGGAGATTATCAGTAAATCTACTGACAATGTGGCAGAAGCTTTCCGTGAGTTTTGTGGACCAATGGACCCAGTGAGTATGAAAATCTATCTAAGAATATGTTAAATATGTTGTTATTATTTTTAATTAATGAAAATTATTTTTTTTTAATATTCCTTTTGTGTTATTTAGTAATTGACATATATTAGAATTGATGTATAAAATCAACAAATTTTATAATTAAGTATAGTAATCTTAGAAGTAAAATAACCATGCAAAACTTAACTTCCCTGAAACATTTCCCTCTGTTAGTAACTGATGATGCAAGCCTTTTATTCATAAACTAAAACAGTGTGTACCAATAAAATCAGAAATATCAGAAAAGTTGCTTTTTTTTAAAAATCATTTCCCACTTCAATCAGCAAATGGTGGTCTTTTATTTCTCAATCTATTTATTTCATGTTTTGCTTCACTATTGCTAGGAGTATTCCTGCTGAAGCTGTGATTTAATGTGTCATAAACAAAACTTTTTTTTTCTTTGACATCACTTGGAATAGACTAAGACTAAGACTAAGACTGCTTTATTGATCCTTACGGAAATTTGTTGTGATTACAAGGACTCGTTTCTCATATAAAGACAACACAACAGAAAAATACACATAAATACAACAGACAACATAAAGAGTTCATTCGGCGACTACACACAGGTATCTTGGTGCATTTCATGTTCCCTGATCAATGAGTGGCGGTGATAGTGTCTGACCGAGTGAGGTACGAACGAGTTTTTGTACCGCTCCGTTCTTGTTTTGATTGACAGCAGTCGCCCACTTCGCGACGACCTGGCGTAGTTCTGATGGAGCGGGTGGCCGTTGTCTTCCAAGATTTTTTCGATTTTTCTTAGGCACATTTGTTCAAAAAGTTCCTTTAAATGTGGTAATGTTGTGAGTGTAATTTTTGATGCTTTTTTAATGATGTTTTCTAGACGTTGCAACAGTTTAGATGAGGCGTTGCCTTGCCAACAACTTATTCCGTATGTTAGCATTGATCAAAAACATAAAGTCAAATTTAATTCATCACCTTCACCTATCCCTTAGTTTGTTGAACCTTTGGGGCACCACATAAGATCTGTTCTCCATTCCCCTTTGTCTTTGGCCTTGGATAGAATTTCATTCATTGTCTCTCCATTCTTTTATGTTGTCTTCCCATCGCTTTCTCTGTCTTCCTCTTCTTTTTTTTCCCCCTGGTACTGTTCCCAGAAGGAAGGTCTTTGCGAGCCCTGAGGACCTTGTGATGTGGCCATAGAGTTTAAGTTTGCCCTTTTCTACACTGGTTTGCGGGCGTCTGTGGGGTCCAGTTGCTTTATTAACCCTGTTGCTAATCTCTTATTTGGTAGGCAGTCTTTTTAATTTAATTCAATTTAATTCTAAGATGATTAAATGTTTTAGAAACCAGAGTTTTCACAGTGTGGTCAATTAGCTAGTGATTTTTTCCAAAAGATATACGTAAACTGTCAAATTTTTGGACAGTTCGTTAGAGACTTTTTTTTTAAATATAAGAATTTATCCTTACAAACACCCATTCATGAAGAGAATGCAAGTTATTAGCAGGAATTCTAATGACCTCAAAACTATACAGTAGCTAGTAATTGACAAGTGGAAAAAAAACTTTTAAGTAAAAGTTTATTATTACAATTGTTAATATCGTGATGCAATATGTGATTTTTTATATTGAATTTTTGATCAAATAGATTTTACATAGATTTCCATAACATATCCTCAATCACATCTGTTAATTGTAATTGGCATTTAAATTTAAATGTAGGTATTTGTTTAAATTTATTTTTGATTCCTATAACATATCTTCGATCACATCTGTTGATAGTACTTGGCATTTAAATGTAGACTTTTTTTTGGTACATTTTTATTGTAAACTTATAGTTGTTTTTTTTTTTAAGTTATGTCCCTTTGCTATGTTCTAGTTGAAAAAAAAGTTATGTCCCTTTGATAGGGCATAGAAGAGAATATTCAGTTAGTCCTGTAGAAGGTTAAATGAAATGATTTGTTTATAGCTAAATATTTGCTACAGAAATGCAGTATTTAAAAAAAATCACTATTGAACTGTATTTCATTCCAGGGCTAAAGATTAAAGCTTATAATGATGTTTTTTTGTTTCCTTTTTTACTTTACCTTTACCTATCCCTTAGTCTGTTGGACCGTTGGGGCACCACGCAAGACTCGTCAACCGTCTCTCTCTATTCCTCGGACTTTTGCCTTAGTTAGAACCTCTTTCAATGGAAGGCCTGTCCATTCATTTATGTTGTCCTCCCATCGCTTTCTCTGTCTGCCTCTTTTTCCTGGTACTGTTCCCTGAAGGGAGGTCTTTGCGAGCCCTGGAGATCTTGTAATATGGCCATAGATTTTAAGATTGCGTTTTTTTACGATAGTTAGCAGGTCATCATGGCGTCCAATCGCTGCAGAAACCCTGTCTCTAATCTCTTGGTTTGTGATGCAGTCTTTAAATGTGATACCTAGGATTCTTCTGTAGCACCTCTATTTCATTGCTAGGATCCTCCTCTCTAGCTCTGCAGTCAGCGTCCAAGACTCACAAACATAAAAATGTAGCCATGACCAGAGAGCGCATCAGTCTGATTTTGGTGCCAAGGGCTAAGCCTATGTCTTTCCATATTATTGTAAGTTTTGAAAGGGCTTAGTAATCAGAAAGAAACAATTAGACTTTTTAAATGTTTTTATCAACATTCATTTTGTTCAATGCAGGAAATAGCCCGCCACATTCGACCTAGAACATTGAGAGCCAGTTTTGGTGTGAACAAAGTTCAGAATGCAGTCCACTGTACAGATCTACCAGAAGATGCATCATTAGAGGCAAGTAATAAGTGTTGAGACATTGGCCACTTGTTGCTTCCCCTTGAGGCAATTATTGGCTTTTACACCATAGTGTATTTATTGAACAGCAATATTCTAACCCAAAGTTTCCTAATTGTTTCCTTAACAGGACACTTCACACATTCAGAGTATTTTTTTTTTTTTTTTTTGAGAGGTCTTTTCATGTGGTGGCCTACTAGTTAATGGACCTCATTCACCAACCGTAAACAAACAACATTTAGTCACGTGATAATATTGATAAAACAACGAAAAAAAGTATCATGTGACAGCCATTGTGAATAAAAAATTAGATCTTAATTTGTAAAGAATAGATAGAGAATCATGTGGCTAAATATTGGTTGTTTACGATTGGTGAATGAGGTCCATTGTTCTATTAGTTTGTGGAACACCTTTTCAGGTTTTTATGGAACACAGTTTGGGAAACACTGTTCTAACCTTTTCTAACTCATGGAGCTTATCTAGAACTACATAGGCTGTCTAGAATTTGGAATTTATTGGCTAGTATTGAGCTACACATGCTATAGCTTAGCACCTCATTTTCGGTGGTCGAGGGGCTAAGTATATTTGAGCTTGGATTGGCTTGGCTACTTATGAAGGGGGCTCAAGGTTCGACACCCAACTCTAGCTAAAAAGTCTTTTTTTAGCGCCTAAAGGCAGCACAGAAAACCTTCGTTTAGATACCCCCCTCCCCCTACTAGTTCACAAATGAGATTGGACCATAGGGCTCTGAGCATGCTATAAGCATGAAAGTAGGGCTATATAAAAGTTATAATTTATTTTCTTGGAGGCCCCTGAAGAAATTACCCTAGTGAGCTTTTATTCACTATCTATATACTACTTGTCTTTTCGACACATTATGAGTAGGTCATTATTTTTCTTATCTTTAACTATTTCACAGGTTGAATACTTCTTTAAAGTTCTTGACCGCTGAGTGACCGAGCGAACAGAACCTGTGTAAACAGTTAGTCTGTAAGGCAAAGCTGAGGGTCACCTTATAGTTTTGCTATAAGATCAAATGTTTGTAAAGAATATTTACATGTATACGTATAGAACCTGGCACGTAATGTGTCACAGCATTTGTAACACTTTGTCTTAATGAGAGCAATCTCTTTGCATACATATGATGTTTTTATTTATTTAATTTTTTTTTTTACTTTTCAATGCCTGTAAAATATCATCAAATAAAAACTTTTTTTTTTAAAGAAATAAACATGAGTTTATGACATTTATTGAAAAATGTAAAATTCAAAGCATATATAATGGCCTCCTCTACATCTTCCCATTTTTGATGTTTGTTCCGATCAGTAATCCTATATCTGAGATGAACCACTCAGTGGTTTCCAGATGATCAGTAATCCTATATCTGAGCTGAACCACTCAGTCGTGTCCAGATGATCAGTAATCCTATATCTGAGATGAACCACTCAGTGGTTTCCAGATGATCAGTAATCCTATATCTGAGCTGAACCACTCAGTCGTGTCCAGATGATCAGTAATCCTATATCTGAGATGAACCACTTAGTGGTTTCCAGATGATCAGTAATCCTATATCTGAGATGAACCACTCAGTGGTTTCCAGATGATCAGTAATCCTATATCTGAGCTGAACCGCTCAGTGGTGTCCAGATGATCAGTAATCCTATATCTGAGATGATCCGCTCAGTGGTGTCCAGATCAGGCAGTTCTCCATATAGTTTTTTTTAAGGAGGGTGATGGGCCAGAGTCTTGTTCGGGCCTCTTGATAAAGTGCGCAGCTTTGAAGGACATGGTTTGCATTCTCAGGTGGATGCTCCACAAAGGCAAGTTTCACTAGTCCCGACTCTTTGATTTCAAAAACATTGGCTCTTATTCTATGAATGACCAACTTCTGTGGTTGTCAATTTAGTCTTGATCCCGATTAACATGCGTGACTGAATTGGGACACGGATACCTGTAGGACCTAATTTTCTTATTTTTTTTGAAGGAACATCTGTAATTTATAAGATAAGATCTGGTAGGTTAAGTTGTTTTTTTTTTTCAACAGAGTCTATAAGTAGACTTAAAATATTTTTTTTTTATTCAGTCTGTTAATTGGAGAAGAAGGTTAGAGAGTTTAGAATGTTTTGTTTTTACAAAGCTTATATCAACCCTGTCTGTTCTTCTGTCTGTCTGGTCCTACAAACTTTCTTTTTCTCAGACACCCCATGTCGGATCAAGCTGAAATTCAGCACAATTATTTCTTTTACCTGACAACACAAGAATCAATAACAAAATTAACAGATTAGCTAGTTAACTATTGGTACTTTATTATTTTGTTTGGTATCTCAAACAAGGGAAAGAAATTGTACTTGATTGAATTGATGATATAAGCCGAATTAATCCCCTTTGTTGGTTCCAGCTCTAAATTGATAGAAATAATATATAACTAGACAATCTTCTCTAGTAATAGGCCTCACTAGCAGAGTGGTTTGCACCTCTGCCCAAGGAGGCGAGAGCCACGAGTTCAAATTCATTTTTTTTTTTTGTAAATGCTTTTAAAAAAACAATTACTGTAAAATCAACCCAGATATCCTTCTCTTTCTCTCCCCCCCCTCCCATTTTTCCAACTGTTCCAGAAAAGTGATAAGATCATAGTGTGTTGA
Organism: Biomphalaria glabrata; assembly: GCF_947242115.1. Classification (NCBI taxonomy): domain Eukaryota; kingdom Metazoa; phylum Mollusca; class Gastropoda; family Planorbidae; genus Biomphalaria; species Biomphalaria glabrata. The sequence continues at coordinate 30,585,722 of NC_074725.1, read as the reverse complement.
GAAAGCTAAAAGCATGAAATAGTGCTAAAGAAAAACATTTGGTAAAAATATTATAACCGCACACATTTATTTTTGTTGGTTTAGATCTATTACAAATTTAATTTCATAACTGATCCAGACTAATTGATACAATTAAACTTCGTATAAGCTTTGTTTTTTTTATTTTATTTTTTTAAATTAGTTTTTTCTTGTTATTCATTGTTAATTGGGGAACAAGGTTGTTTTTATTAGTTCTGTTAACTGAGAAATTGGGTTAGAGAGTTTAGTATGTTTTTTGTAGAAAAGGTTTTAGTCTAAGATAGATAACATTTAGATATGCTGGTCTGTTGTCCAATAACAACACTATTAACAGAATATAAACTGTTGATATCAGTAATACACTATGCTGAGCTCGCCAATCAGCGAAGTAAAAAAAAGGAAGATGTAAGGGACATAACTTGTTTCCCCCTCCAGACGATCTCTCACAATCTGCCATTAACTCCCTTTGTCGTCGAGTACCCAACAGAGGGCACTTCTTTCCTTGTTGTTCCCCCGCGGCTTTCTCCACGGACAAACTAAAAAAAAACAACCTGGGTGAAGCCTATTGTTTTTCGACGCCCCGCTCCCTCTCCCGAACGCGTGTGTGTGAGGATGAAAACTAGGAGGGGGAGTGCGGCGCCCTCTGTCTCACTTTTCAATCACCTAACCAGAGAAAGCGATTATAATTTGGGTCCTTGTTTTCTAGAGCTCTTCCGGGCGATGTGCTAAATGTCAAATTCCTGTCAAGCTGTCTTGTCCAGCGGAGTGTTTTAAGTGTTCGTTTGAGGACCATCGCTGCGTTATTTAGAGACAGGAGTCGGGGGAAAAGCTTGATGTTAAGGAGTGGACTCAATTGTAGTTCTAAATCTATCACCCAGTCGACCCTAACCTACACCAGCGACACGAAGTAAATCCATTAAGAATGTGTTTATTTATGGTACTAAACAAAACAAACTTCTTGACCTTCTATTTATAGTTCACAGAGGTCGCTAAAGTGCGACAATCACGGCACGCGTAACGATTTCTCCAAACGGCGGAGTGATTTGAAACGATCGTACGCATTGTAACTACAGTAGTAAAGGTCTAGATCTTAAGATCTATATAGATTTATATTGGCGTTGGGCTAATTTGAAATAGGTTTATGCCATATACAGAAGTATAGTAATACATCACAGATTTATATTTCTATGCCAATGGCTAACATTACTTATTAGATATAGTCCTACATATGCAACCTGTTGATAGGTATCACATTTAAAGACCGCATCACAAATGAAGAGATGCTTACTACATCGATTGGACCCCACGATGACTTGCTAACTATTGTAAAAAAAAAAAGGCAAGCTAAAACTCTATGATCATGTTACAAAGTCTTCCGGGCTCCCAAAGACCTTCTTTCAGGGAACAGTACCAGGAAAAAGAAGTAGAGGCAGACAGAGAAAGTGATAGGAAGACAACATAAAAGAATGGACGGCATTGAAAAATGTTCTATCCAAGGCAAAAGAACGAATGGAGAAAGACGGTCGACAAATCATGCGTGGTTCCCCACCAGTCCACCAGTGACCAGACTAAGGGATAGGTGAAGAAACAAAGTCTGGTTTGTACATCAACAGTGTCGCACGTCTTGTACGAGTGTCCCCAGCTCCGCGAGCTAAGGGGGGACCTGTCTGAGCAGTCACTCGACTTGTATGGTAGCTACGAGGCACTACGCCGGACGGCTAAGTTTCTAGCCAGAGCACTACGGGAGGACTAGTCCTTCCTGCTCTGATTTTTCAATAGGAGTTCATCTCAGGTGTGTACATCTGCTACCAAGGACCCTTCGTTATGCTTGAGATCCATGTGGATCTATCCGCTGATTCTTTTCCCAAATGTTGGTGAGCATTAAAAATAGGAATAAACTTAATAGAATCCTCAATGCTGCTGGCAAAATCATTGGCAAAAAAACAAACCCCATTTGGGCAGTTGTTTGAGACAAACATCTATAAAAAAGCTAACAAGATCCTCGAAATAAAGAATCACCCTTTGTGTCAGGATTTCGTGATTTTACCATCACAAAAGAGATACAAGACACCGATAGCAAAGACAAACAGACACAAACACTCTTTTGTTCCCCTGGCAATCAAATCATTAAATAAGAACAATCTGGTATAAACTTTGTCACATGTAAATTATGAGTGAGTCTGGTGTGAATGTACACTTTGGTTTCTTATAGTTATAATGTTTTTTGTTTGGTGTAATGCACAAATTGTAAGACAAAGTTCCTTACGGATAATAAAGATTATTATTATTATTCTGAATAGCTTCATGTTGCGTTTGCATATAGGGCCTATCAATATATCTTAAAGGGGGCGGCCTGCAGCTCTCCTGCTTTGTATTAGATCACCATACAATATTTCTTGGCATTCTGTCAGCACTGATTACAGCATCGATGTCCTGGCACCTAGTATTAAATTTTTACTACCTTTACTATTTTAACTGTGAATAGACCTTGATTTTAATGATATGACTGTATAGAGTTTGGCTCTTGTTGTTTAGAGATAGGGTAGTCCTTAAGGGACTGCAGGCACGACATGGCCCAAATTGTGCCGATGTGCCTAAAATCAAAATCAAATCAAATCCTGGCACTTAGTTCTTTGCAGAGCTTTCTCGTTGATTTTTACATGCCAACTTATTTTCATAACCTTTCATAATCTTTTTAAGCATTGTTTAATAAAAATTAAAATAAAAAAAAAATAAAAAAAAATTTGGAAAATGTTTGACATGTTTCGGATGTTCCTTCAGAGTTGAAGATAGTTTACTTCCTAGTCCAAACCTGCCGCAGGACAACGGCGGATGGGAGCAGGCAGGGTTTGAACCCGGGACCATCGATAAATCCAAACGACAGTCCAGCGCGCAAACCGCACGACCAGGCAGCCATCCAACAACAACTTGCTTTTACAAAACAAAAACTAGCTGTTGCAACTTAACCAAGTAAACCAAGGCGTTTACTGCTGCCATTGCGGGGAAAAACAAGATATTTTATATTAACACTTAGAAGAAAGCAATTTAATATCATTAAAAAGAAATTCTTTTGGACTTCTTTAGAAAACTTTGCTCCCTTCCACCCTTTTACTATCTGTCTTCATTTCTTCCACCCCCCACACACACACCACTCCCTCGTATAAAACGAAAATGACTTCCCTGCATAGATTAGAGGCATTCCGGAATGGCGCGCAAAAGTTTTCAATGTAAGAACAACTTAGATTTCTAGTTCTGTAGCAGACATCTAGCTTGGTAATAGACTACTTCCGTCTAATATGGCGGCAATGTAAAAAACTTATATTCGACAATCAAAATAGATTTTTTAAAACAAAGAAATATTTTAACGTTTAAATTTGACCTCAAGACAAGAATAATTTCAATAATTTTTAATAAGTGTCCAGATCTACGTTTACATGTACATTTGAAGACTTACCGACTTAGAGAATTCATACAGAAGGCAAGTTTGAAGCTACGGTGAACTGGGTATTTCGTTGTTGTCAATCTTGTTATAAGATTAGTGACATGGTCATCTTCATTTGTGTTATCGGTAGACACAGCAATGGGTTGACTCCAGACGATTGGATGGTGATTTAGTTATGATGTCAATGTACATTTTCCCCCGCTTTTCGCTTAGCCCTGTTTCTATAATAATTAAGAGTCGGAGTGCAATCAACATAAAAAGTAGATCTAGATAGCAGATCTCTAGATATCGGATCTCTAGATAGTAGATGTGTATAGCTTGTTTAGAAATAGATAGATCTTTTTGTGGGCTTATTGGTATATCAGAGAATGCTATGATTTCTTAAGTCAAAGATTTATTTATTTATTTTTCAACCAGTTTAATTGAAAATCACACATGTGGAGCAAGTAAAACAAACAATATTACTTTTTAAAAGCAAAAGTTATCTAAGGGAAAGAACCGCTAATTAATGTCATTTATAAAAAAAAAAAAGGCAGATTGTAGCTCCCTTTCTGCCTTTCAAAACAAAATTAGTTAATTAAACGAAGAATAATGTAAAATTTATTTCTAATCAAATAGTTTCAGGTCAAAAGTTCATTCAGTTTTTTATTTTATCGTTCATGTAGCCCGCGTCATTGGGGTCGGATATTAAAATTGCCCGCAGGTCGAACTAGGTTGTGCATCACTGGCCTATATAACTATAACACTTCATTGTCAGTAATAGTTTGGACCTGGTTTCATCTTAATTGTTAGCTTTGCTTCATCTAAGAGTTTAACCTTTGCCTACACTCAATAATTTTAACTTTTTTTTTTTTAAAGTGTTACCTTTGTTTCCCCTCCGTATTGTTGCCCTAATGCACTGGAAACATGCCGAAAGAACTTTCTCGAACTAGTGAGCGGAAAGCAAATGAAGAAGAACTCTTCAGCCGGTGAAAGCGGAGATAGTCCATCCATAAAATCTGGCGTCGCGCCACTTTGCCGTAAAGCAGCAGACGGCCGCAAGATCATTTCCGGGAACTCCTCGCTCTTCGATCCACGGAGTAGTGACCGACCCAAATTTCTCTACAGACATAGTGACAACGCCAACAAGAATGCTCATAGCGAGGACACGGAGGGTTCGTTTGTGTTTGTAGTTTGTGTTTGTAGTTTGTGTTTGTAGTTTGTGTTTGTTGTCGTTTAGATCTACGTGATCGTAGTGGTTCGGAATTCATGTGATGTGCGCTCCGGACTGTCGTCATCATGCTCTCCAGTTTGAACCCTGTATGCTTCCATCCCCTACTTTCCTGATGGACAGTGGCGTAGCTAGGGTGGGGGAGCGGGATTCAAATTCTAAACTCCCCCTGGGCCCCCACTTGAGTTGGTCCCCAAAAGAATGTCCTAAATATTAAAGGTCAGTGTCTCGTCCAAGCTCTGTGAGGTGACCAGTCATTTAACAACTGGAGGCGGTTAGTAACAACAGCGATTCTATATGTTACATATATACATACTTTATGGCTGCAACGTGATAATATCTCTAACATAAGCCATTATTTATTTTGCTACTTGTATGTTATAATTGTGGTTAAAATGTTGATGTATATTTCAAACTGATACATATAGAAGATTCACTGGAGACTGAGCTCGGGGACGTGTTTGACCTTGCCTCCGTCAGCAGGGTGTTGGACAAATTCTTTTTCCTTTGGCATACGTCAATGATGGTAAGCCATTTGCAATGCGTCTATAGTAAGAGCCTTTATATCAACCCCTAAAGCCTCTTTCTCTCTCTCTCTCTCTCTCTCTCTTTCTCTCCCTCTCTCTCTCTCTCTCTCTCTTTATATACAAATAAAACTATTGCCCATAAATTATTACCAACGAACTATTTCCAATAAACTATTGCCCATAAATTATTGCCCATAAATTATTAACATTGAACTATTTCCTATAAACTATTGGCCATAAATTATTACCAACGAACTATTTCCTATAAACTATTGCCCATAATTTATTGCCCTTAAATTATTACAAACGAACTATTTCCAATAAACTATTGCCCATAAATTATTACCAATGAACTATTTCCAATAAATTATTGCCCATAAATTATTAACACCGAACTATTTCCAATAAACTATTGCCCATAAATTATTACCATCGAGCTATTTTCAATAAACTATTGCCCATAAATTATTGCCCATAAAGTATTGCCCATAATTATTAACACCGAACTATTTCCAATAAACTGATGCCCATAAATTATTGCCCATAAATTATTACCAACGAGCTATTTCCAATAAACTATTGCCCATAAATTATTACCATTTAACTATTGCCCATAAATTATTACCCATAATTATTAACACCGAACTATTTCCAATAACTATTGCCCATAAATTATTACCAACGAGCTATTTCCAATAAACTATTGCCCATAAATTATTACCATTGAACTATTTCCTACAAACTATTGCCCATAAATTATTACCATTGAACTATTTCCAATAACTATTGCCCATAAATTATTACCAACGAGCTATTTCCAATAAACTATTGCCCATAAATTATTACCATTGAACTATTTCCAATAAACTATTGCCCATAAATTATTACCATTGAACTGTTTCCAATAAACTATTGCCCATTAATTATTACCAACGAACTATTTCCAATAAACTATTGCCCATAAATTATTAACACCGAACTATTTCCAATAAACTATGGTCCATAAATTATTACTAACGAACTATTTCCAATAAACTATTGCCCACCTTTGTTCTCACCACGCACCAGATGGCTTGCCTCGCCTTGGTCATAGTGGGAGTCGTACTTCGGTTTCATTTCACCTCCATCGTGCTCAGCAGCGTCAAAAAGAATGTCTACTATCACGAGTATGAGAAGTTTGTGGCTTTTAGGTCGGCGCCCAAAGAGTTAAACTTTGGCAACCTCACGCAGGTAAAAACATCATTTTAGTGGCGCAGCTAGGGTGGGTCGGGGAGGGGAGTTCAAATTTGAAAATTCCCCTGCACCCCGACTCGAGTGGTCCCCCATATGAGTGTCCGAAATTTTTTGTTACATTAAATATTAAGCTAATGCCATGTTGTCTTGCTATTCATGTTGTTATGTAAATTAGTGACCATGTTGCATGTGTTCCACACATTAGACTTAAATAACTATTTACATTATCTCATGTCATGATCTCGAATGTCAACATGCAGGAGCCCCTAAACATGCCAAGCCCCCCGGGCCCCCTAACCCCTTGCTACGCCACTGCATCATTTTGAAAAAAAAAACATAACAAACTAAATCAACAAACGCATAGCCATTCTCGTAGTCCACTCTATGAGGGCATAACATTTAATAACAAAATATAAAAATTCCTTTTTTTTAAACAGCAAAGCCGTTGTTATGATGCATATTAATAGTATTTTGAGTTTTAGTCTCGTGACCAAAAGAGTAAGATAGACTTAGACAGGAAATACGTCATACTTAGAGACGCTAGATGGAGTGACAATAGAGACGCTTTGAATTTAAGACGCGACGACCCCCCCCTCCCCCCGTACATATACGTTGTAAAGGTTGGCTAAAGCGTTATCCAGTTCTCTAGAGAGCGTCTGAAAAGCAGAGCAGCTGTGGGGACTCGCTTGTGTGTTATATAAGTCTTGACTGGAGAACAACATCTGGCGGATTGTGGAAGAACTATGTCCTCACAGCTACATCTCTCAATAATGTAGACATTCTTTCCCCTTTTCCATAATTAATTGACTAATTGGTTATTGTTTTTTTTTTTTTAACTTTTAAATCATGTTCTGTTAGATACAATATCCATAAATAATTGTTTTCAGTTTCCATTTCAATTGAATTGCGAAGTAGGGATACTGTGTTGGTCCGCGTAAAAAAAAAAAAAACTCTTCCCGGTTAGCAGCTGTCCTTTGCAGAATACCAAAAGAGAGGCCTGTCCATTTTTTTCACGTTGACTGATAAGTTTTTATTTGGATGACCATTTCTTTGCGCTCCCTCTTCTGTACATTCAAGGTCCATTTTCGACAGTGGGTCGTGTCTTACAATAGGATCGAACCAGCTCAGATGTCGCCAGTACGGAGGAGTTCCTCCTTTTTGTTTTATTTTCATGGTATCTGATACCCAGCTGTTTTGTGTCTGTAGCACTTACTCTCTAAGGCTTGAATTCTTCTACCAGCCTCGGCGTTTAGCAAACAGAACAAAATATTATTTCTATACATTATTTTATTTTCGAGTTTCCAAATACTACTTCCCATTCTGGTCATCATCAAAAGTGAATTGCCAGATTTTTTTTTTCTGACGAGTAGCAATGTCTTGTCCTGGCCAGATAATGCCTTGGTAAACTTATTTGCTAGGGTCTAATCCACTTGTTCTTTATCGTAAAGTTTGTTGGATATTAAAAGATTCAGTGCCGGGATGTTGTCCAATGCAAAGGCTTGAATATTTGAAACAAAAAAAAAAACGTCCAAATTTGCTTTTGAATTCCCCAGGGATCTCAAAATCGATGGTGCAGATGACGTCTGCAATTGACCAGATTTTCATTTCCCGCCAAATTGATTTTCGTTAATGACTTCCAAATCCCATGCTGACCAGAAACAAAATTAAAACTCGGAGAAGGAAATGATTTGACACAATCTTATTTTAATTTTTTACTTTTATTTTCTGTTCAGTTAATGTGTCTTCATTTGATGACACCCAAAACATAGACGGGAAAATTTATTATAGGATTGAAATTCGTTGAGAAAATGAGGTCAGAGAGAAATCACTGCTATACAAAACGGCATTGTCTTCGAGGCTCGTAGATTAAAAACCTGTGAAGTACCAGTAGTTAACTTGAAAAAAGCAAACCCATATGTGACCTACATATTTTGCCACAATCAATGCAGACAAAACCGTTGTCTGACAGGGGTTACGAAACTGCAAACCTTAGAAAGTCCTTCATGAATCTATGAAAGAGGCTTGTGTTTTCAACCTAATTATAAATTAGTCCCCCCCCCCCCAACGGTACTATCAAATAAGATCACGACTTAAATGGTTAGGGTTTGAACACCCGAATTTCGAGTTAGCCATTTCATATTAGACCGATTATTGTTACAAACCATGTTTGGTAACAGCCATGGCAGGGCTAAATAAGATAAGGCAAGTTGGCGCCAAAGATGGTCTTTAAAGCGTTTCCGTGGGGCACCCCTGTTACGTCGACCACCAAAAAAAAAAAGACTGCTTTAGGCATATGTTCGTCCCCAATACGGGATACGTGCCCTGCCCAGAGTAACTGTCGGACCATAAGAAGTCCCTCTACACTGTCCATACTCTGGCGTTCGTAAGGACATCGCAGTAGTTGAATACATTGTTTATTAACTATCTAAGTGAGCTGAGTGTCTCCTTGGCGAGAGTGTTATGGCTTGACGGTTAGAAGTTAAGGTGTTCCTGTCATCATAAGACTGAACTAGGGCTTGGAGTTTCTGGCCTGTCATCCAATCCCCTAGAAAACGACCTCACAACCACCCAGGTAACCTCTATATAGAGGCGGTTTGTGACAGCAGGCTTTACCAGGTGCTAGGAATCTTAAATGATGTGCAGTGCCTCTTTGTCGTCTGACATAGCACCTTGACTCGCCAGACGTTAGGCGAACGCCGTAGGATTCTGATTAGAGTATTGATCCCTTTACTTGACCCATAAAAGTGCTTACAACTCAGCAGCAGCACCAAAGAGCTGGCTAGAAGAAGAAGATCAATTGACTTGAATACACAAACATGAAACGAAATGGTGTGAATAATGATCGCTCGGTGATTTGGAAATTATGAGCCAGCGCTGTTCCTTCCTTGAGGGCTCTTGAAAGCCAGTCAGTGGCGTACCGAGGGTGCCAGGCGTCCACTCTCTCATCTCCTAATAGTGTAAGATATTCATTTCTACATAATAACAGTCATCAGTAAACAATGTAAAAACTTACATATATTTTTTTTATAATGTATACGAAATTAAACGTAGCGAAAAACAAATAGATTATACTTTTTGAAGTGTTTGTATACCCATTTTGGCGACACCTACGCTCCGGCGCCCTGGGCGGCTATCCCAACTTTATCCCTTCCCTCCGTAGACCCCTGACGCCAGTCTGATGCTTCTTCTTCTAACCCAGCCTGCCCTCCCTTAAATCCGGCCCTGGTTCAAAGCGTGCGCTTCGATCCGAAACTATCTGACAAATCCGTCCGCTGCTCCACCGAGCGTTTTGGCTCCGTCGTCACATTTTTTTATGTCATGTTCATGTCGCGCCTTAACCCTTAGCATCCAAGCAAAATGCGTATCACTGGTGTGTGAGACTCGACTTTGAAAAATCTCAAGGGTTAAAGGGTTACTGTGAGAATCTAGGTTGACTGTTGTGTCTTCTCTATGTTTCAGACTCTTGGCAACGCATTGATGATACTGAACGCTCTTCACATTTTGTGTATAATGATGTACATGAGTTTCCAGATTCACAGGTAAGGGAGACTATTTGTGGCGTTGGCATGTCCCACTATGAAGAGTTACCTTTTTTTTCTGTCTTGTTTGGGCCTCTGCCTGCAGTTTTAAACTGCGTGAAATTTGAGGACTTTTTACAAGTTTATATCAACTCTGTCTGTCAGAAGTCTGTCTGGTACAATTTTTTTAAAATTTTCTTCCACACCCATTTTCAGATGAAGTTGAAACCTTACTATATTATTTGTTGTACCTAATAATAATGATAATGGCGAGAATAATAATTCATCAATCAAAAACAATTAACCAATTAGTTAATTAATTATTGGTAATTGGTTCCGCAAGAATGTTGACGCCGGAAGTGGTAATAGTTCTAAGCCCACCATTACCTATAAAAAGCTTCCAATGGCACGCGTGTCAAATAGCCTCTGACAACCACTCCAACTCCTGGACTTTACGAGTGGTTCAGATACTGAGTCCGGCGGAACTGTTATTACCAATAGAGGGGCAAGAAAAAGCCCCCCAACCCCACCTCCGTTACGTGGATATGATAAAACGGGATTTAAAATCAAGTGAACATCGATACTGACCATTGGGAAGACACAGCCTTAGACCGCACTAGTTGGAGAGAGACAGTGACCAAGAAAGCTATGGACGCCATAGTCGTTCTACGACTGAAGGAGGCCAATATATTGGTAAATAATTATTTTGTTCGGCATCGAACATGGGAAATTAATACTTCTTTTTGAGATACTTGTCTAAATATGTGGAGTTATTCCCTTATTAACGTTTTGTACACGTCCCCCCCCCCCCCTGTTCCCGATCTCGGATCAAGTTGAAATTTTGCACAAGTATTCAAAGTCAACACTAATACATTAATCAATAAACATTAACCAATTAGTTAATCAATGAGTAGAAATTAATTAATTTTGTTGTATATAAAGAAAAGGGAGCGTATTCATTACTCTTCATGCAGTATTAAAATATATGGACAGAAGAATAAAAAGTTTAGTAGCTATAATTCATAAAACACTAAACCATAATTTACACATAGAAAAACAAAACCTAATGAAATACTCAGAAAGGCACAAAGATACAGATACACCTCCTGTGCCTTATACTGGAACAAATTTGTACAAGTGCTCCTTTTTGCCATATGCCATTAGGAAATGGATTACCTGAATTAGCCAGGAAAACCAATGATTTACCAGATTTTTTGTCATAGATTAACAAGCATGACTAGATTGACTCATGAAAAACGTAGGACGTAATTATATTAATTATTAATTATTAATTAATTTGGAAGTAACGTCTGTAATGTATAAGGTAAGAAGATACGATAATCTTATCTTATCTTATATAATACAGACGTTACTTCAAAAAAGAAGATGCTTACGTCCTACGCGTCATGCATTTAGTCAAGCATATTAACTAATGACTTAAATTCCGCCAAGTCTCTGGTTTTCCTGGCTAGCTCAGGCAACCCATTCCATGCTCTAATGGCACTAGGGAAGAAGGAGTATTTGTACAAATTTGTCCTAGCATATGGGACGAGGAATGTGCCTTTATCTTTGTGTCTTTCAGAGTATTTTATTAAATTTTGTTTTTGTATTTGAAGATTATGGTTCAGTGTTTTATGTGTGATTGCTACTTGACTTTTGAGCCTTCTGTCCTGAAGGCTTTCTAAATTTAGTGATTTTACTAAAGGTGTTACTCTAGTCAAATGTGAATATTTGTTTGAATCTGAGTGCTCTAGTTTGTGTCTGTTCCAGTTTCTTAATGTTATCTTGAGTTGTTTGATTTAATATCTTGTGACACTCCGTTTCAGGAACCATTTCACGCTGCCCGTGGTCTGTTTCTTGTCCGGCATCGTGGTCATCCTGGAGATCAACACGACCCACGTCTACATGAGCACAAACTCCGCCCCCATCAAGAAAGCCATGAAGGAACTGACCAATAAGATCAACAGCTCCTACGCGGTGGAGGACAGCAACGTCATCTCCGTCACGCATGACATCTTCGCCATATGGGTCAGTGCGAGACCATTCGTTGAAGACCATAATAGGCACTCGCTGGACCAAAGCAAGCTGAGAAAAGACCATGTTCTTCTCTTATCTACCGATATATATATATATATATATATATATATATATATATATATATATATATATATATATATATATATATATATATATATAATTCTCTTCTTCGCTCAAGAGTTTGGACGAGAAGAAGAAGTAAAGGAAAGATCACTCTTTTATTTCTGCGGATAGAGTTATCCCACGAATTTTACGAGCCTTGCGTGTAGCGAAGTCATACAGTAGGCCTATATCATAAAAATTCTATTTCCTACATAGATCACGCTCAAGAGCAAGAATTAACAAATTTTTCAATCTATCTACGAGAATTGTTGAACTAAAGTAATTCTTCATTAGTTTGAGGCGCGAGAAGCTTCTTTCACCAGATTACACAATTATGGGATAATGCCGTTTTTTTTTTTATCGCGCGTAGGATTGGCATTTTCCTTATTGAACACACCCAAAAATGACAATTTTTGTCTATATATTTCAGGAAATTCGTATGTTTTCTAAAGTTTTAAATAATTTCCGGATATTTCCAGGACTTTTTCGTATATTTTGCAATTTCAGGAGATTTTAAGTAGCTCCTGGTAAATTGACAGGAGGCTGCGGAAAATCTGTTATAAGTTATACAATGGTTTAATTTAATGATTTATACACTTAGAATTAGCGCGGGTTTTTTGAAAGTAGTATATTTAATTCTCTTCGTGTCCCAACCATGCGGTACACTACGATAAAATGTCATAGAAAGACAACTCTTTTATTTCGGCAAGTCGGACTAGAGTTACCCCACGTAACTTTATGCGGTGACAGAGAGTGAGGCTCAGAAAAAAAAAGGGCTGGGGGATTACTTTAAAAAATGAAGATAATTGGTAATTAAGATGTACGCATTTCATGTGGAAATCTAGTCATGCATATTAATCTGTTGAGATGTTGTCCTTTCACCAATCTCTGATTTTTTTTTGTCCTTCTTGTCCTCCAGGGTCATTGCTGCGGCGTTCAAGAGTTGTATGACTTTCAGGACATGTCCCTCAGCTTCTCGGCTAAAAGGGACAAGGAGAGGTCTCCTATAGCGGTGAGTAGAATCAATGCGTCTCCCCCTCCAGCTCAGCGGTTCTCAACCTTTATAGGTCGACCCCTTTTTGTTATTCTCCGCTATGTGGCGACCCCCAAACGTAAAAATAATAAGCCTTAGTAACGGTGCCTTTCACAGTGTTATCAAACATTTGACTATTTACTATTCTATTTTGTATTCACCATTTTTATGTTGCATACTTATGTGACCAGTAAAAAAAAAAGAAAAAATGCGTGACGTAGCACGAGATCTCAATGCATTCATATTTTCAATGGTCTTGGGCGACCCCTGGCAAACCGTCATTCGACCCACATAGGGGGTCGCGAACCACAGGTTGAGAACCCCTGCCCTAGCTCATATTCTTCTTTGACTGTCCACCTCTGTCTTTTGCCTCTTTCTGTTGCTCCTTGTGAGAGGACTGGAGGAACTTAAAGCACATTGTGCTCAAGGCCTTTTCTCTTTGCCTCTTTTGTGGGCTTTCTTTCTTTGCCTCGTTTTGGGCCTCTCTGCCTCTTTTGGGAAGGGGGGGGGGTCTTTCTTTTTTTTTTTTCTTTGTAATTTTTTTTTTCTCATTTGACATTCATACTTGGAATGAAATGAATTAACCAAAAGTATAAAACATGATTAAATTAGGCCCAGAAGTAAGTAATGGATTATGGTAACTTGTTCGAGATTAATTGAATGAATTAAACGTAATCCGTCTTGTGGAGGTTGCTCTCCTGTCTTGGTTGTCTGACGATGTACTGAAAAACCTTCGAAGAAATGTGTTTTTCCCCCTTCAAAGTTTTCATTTTTTAATTTCACTACCACTACATACATTTAAAGGTCTGCAGTTTTTATTTTAAAATTTTAGAAATCAAAATCGGTTCTGTATAAATGAATATCTTTTTAAGTGAAAACTTTAACTATTGAGAGTCACCAAACCAGTAATCAGGCATTAAACAAGCTTTAGAAATCACAAATTATTACCTGTAGCATATGTTCACTAAAAGAGCGTAAGATGATAATTAAATTAATCTAAATACAGACTCTTGTCTCTAGACACAATTATGAGGTTAAGTATAGGTTACGTTGGACGTGAATACACACTAACTTGGATGGTACCATAAAAGTGTTTTGCTTTCTATTAATATCTTTATTTCAATTATAATGTCTCATTCCGTTCACAAATAGTTCCTAAAAATGTCTTTTATTTCTTGCCTCGTTATCTGATATTTCCTGTCACATGATATTTAATATTTCCTGTCACATGATATTTAATATTTCCTGTCACATGATATTTAATATTTGCTGTCACATGATATTTAATATTTGCTGTCACGTGATATTTAATATTTCCTGTCACATGATATTTAATATTTCCTGTCACATGATATTTAATATTTCCTGTCACATGATATTTAATATTTGCTGTCACGTGATATTTAATATTTCCTGTCACATTATATTTAATATTTCCTGTCACATGATATTTAATATTTGCTGTCGCATGATATTTAATATTTGCTGTCACATGATATTTAATATTTGCTGTCACATGATATTTTATATTTGCTGTCACATGATATTTAATATTTCCTGTCACATGATATTTTATATTTGCTGTCACATGATATTTAATATTTCCTGTCACATGATATTTAATATTTCCTGTCACATGATATTTAATATTTCCTGTCACATGATATTTAATATTTCCTGTCACATGATATTTAATATTTCCTGTCACATGATCTTTAATATTTCCTGTCACATGATATTTAATATTTCCTGTCACATGATATTTAACATTTGCTGTCACATGATATTTAATATTTCCTGTCACATGATATTTTATATTTGCTGTCACATGATATTTAATATTTCCTGTCACATGATATTTAATATTTCCTGTCACATGATATTTAATATTTCCTGTCACATGATATTTAATATTTCCTGTCACATGATATTTAATATTTCCTGTCACATGATCTTTAATATTTCCTGTCACGTGATATTTAATATTTCCTGTCACATGATATTTAACATTTGCTGTCACATGATATTTAACATTTCCTGTCACATGATATTTTATATTTGCTGTCACATGATATTTAATATTTCCTGTCACATGATATTTAATATTTCCTGTCACATGATATTTAATATTTCCTGTCACATGATATTTAATATTTCCTGTCACATGATATTTAATATTTCCTGTCACATGATATTTAATATTTCCTGTCACATGATCTTTAATATTTCCTGTCACATGATCTTTAATATTTCCTGTCACATGATATTTAACATTTGCTGTCACATGATATTTAATATTTCCTGTCACATGATATTTAATATTTGCTGTCACATGATATTTAATATTTGCTGTCACATGATATTTAATATTTGCTGTCACATGATATTTAATATTTGCTGTCACATGATATTTAATATTTCCTATCACATGATATTTAATATTTCCTATCACATGATATTTAATATTTCCTGTCACATGATATTTAATATTTCCTGTCACATGATATTTAATATTTCCTGTCACATGATACCTGATAGTCTCTGTCACAGGATACATGATAGTTTCTGTCAGGATATTTTATATTTCCTTACACATGATAGTTCCTGTCATATAATACATGATAGTATCTTTCACGTGGTATTTTACATTTTCTGGTACATGATACATAACAGTTCCATGTGACTTGATATTTGATAGTTCCTGTCACATACTATTTGATATTCCCTGTCACATGATACATAGTTGTTCCTGACCCATGATAAATGATAGCTCTTGCCACAGTATGTTAAATTTCCTGTCACATGATATAAGATAGTTCCTGTCACATGATATAAGATAGTTCCTGTCACACGATAGAAGATAGTTCCTGTCACATGATAGAATATAGTTCCTGTCACATGATAGAAGATAGTTCCTGTCACATGATAGAAGATAGTTCCTGTCACATGATAGAAGATAGTTCCTGTCACATGATAGAAGATAGTTCCTGTCACACGATAGAAGATAGTTCCTGTCACATGATAGAATATAGTTCCTGTCACATGATAGAAGATAGTTCCTGTCATATGATAGAAGCTAGTTCCTGTCACACGATTTTTCATGCTGTATTTTCCCGTCATGTCTTCAGTACCCACCAACATGTTGCAACGAGACCAAGTACAAACAGTACAGCGAGGCTGCAGATAAGAGTCTCGGGTTCGACACCACGATCAAGCAGTGTGCCATGCTGGGCGACGGAGTGTACGGGGTGAGTCACCAGCTTTGTAAAGGTACCAATGACCATGGAATCAGGGCCGGTCTTAGGCCACTGCAACCCATGCGGCGGCAGTGGGCCCCGCATTTTCATAGGCGAATTCTAGGTGTAAATTATTAAAATAAACAATTTTAACTTATAAAGGTTTCAGGAATTCAAGAAAATCTCCTGAAATTTTTAAGATCTTCTGAAAACTGATGGAAATCTTCTTAAAAAAAGACGAAATTGTCATTTCTGGGTGTCATTCAATATGATCCTACTAGCAAATAAAAAAAAAAACGGCATTGTCAGCTTTCATTGAATAAAAATGTTATAATACGGCGATTTTTACCCAAAACAAGAAGTTCAAATTCTTAATTTACTTTAATAGTCACTGGCATACAAATATAGATCTAAATCTATGTCGACCTCTTAAAAACAAGCAAAACAAAAGCGATATTTTGCTCGTAGATAGAAAATTTTTAAAGGCAGATCTGAATGTTTATCGGCTTTTTGTTGGAAAACTACGATCTACTGTAGATGGCTCGTAAAGTTAATTTGACAGTGATTTTTGTACATAGTAAAGTATGATTAAAATGAAAAGACGAATTTATTTTCTAATACAAAATCTTAATGTTCACTTATTATCCTTATCACAACTCATAATTGGCCCCGCGGAATCCGTTTCGCATAGGGCCCCGCAATCTATAGGACCGGCCCTGCATGGAACATATAGATGGGTAGAAGCTCATGAGTTGTTAAGCCAGCAGTTCTCAACCTTTTATGCTCGGCGATCCCTTTTTACAATCCCACACTCTGCTGCGACCCCCCCCCCCCACCTGCACACATACAGCAGTAGAAGAATAGACAATAACAATCCATAGTTTCGATGGTCTTAAACAACCCCTGGCAAATCGTCAATCGACCCCCAAGCGGGTCGCGATCCACAGGTTGAGAACCCCTGTGTTAAGCACTATTAACAGGGGGAAAAAAAGTTGAAACGATGGTTTATAAGACAATGTTATCTAAGAGATCGTTAAGAAAGGTCATACATAGGATTGGAAAAGATCATTTAATTGGAAGAGCGGTAGAATTGTATAATTTTAGCAATAAATGAATAATGAGATAACTTTAAATATTCCACGTATCAGAAACCCCTGTAGGAACAAGCTGAGAATGACCTCCCCTTGGACCACATGAAAGAAATCAGGGGCATACACTCTGGACATCTTATCTCCGTACAAGGACCAGTTCTGCTATTAAAAAAAAAAGGACCATTTCTCACTTCCTCATGTCTCTGTTCCCTTTCTCCTTTGTACAGAACGTGGCCTAATATCTCCCCCCCCCCTTTTCCCTTTTTTGGTACAAAAATAGCTCACCAAAATGGTCAAACTATTCACTTCACTTCTAATTTAGTTTTATATGTATGTCTGTGGATCAAAAGCAGTATGACGTTTTGACGCAGCCGTTTTGACGCGGTCGTTTTGGCGAGGTTATCGTTTTGATGCAGTATGTTTAAGTCACATTATATTTCTTCATTTTATTATATATTTAAAACACGCGAGATAAAAAAACAATACTAAAAAAAACAACAACACAAAACAGCCTAGCTTATCTATGGGAAAGAACTGCACATTCTGCACATGTGGAAGTATGTTTTTTTTTTCTATTTTTAGGAAGTAGGGTCTATTTCTTTGTTCTATTTTTAGGAAGTATGTTTTTTGTTCAATTTTTAGGAAGTATGTTTTGTTCTATTTTTAGGAAGTATGTTTTTTGTTCAATTTTTACGAGTTATGTGTTTGTTCTATTTTTAGGAAGTATGTTTTTGTTCTATTTTTAGGAAGTATGTTTTTTGTTCAATTTTTACGAATTATGTGTTTGTTCTATTTTTAGGAAGTATGTCCTTGTTCTATTTTTAGGAATTATGTTTTTGTTCTATTTTTAGGAAGTATGTTTTTGTTCCATTTTTAGGAAGGCTGTTTCCTCATGCTGTTCAATTGGCTGAACATGTTCTGTGTCCTCTACTCCTCCGTCATCATGGGGCAGCTGTTCGACATCTTCATCCACCTGGCATTGTACAACAAGATGGTGCTCATGTTTGCGGAAGTTTTTGAGAGCAGACGATAACCAGAGCGAGGCTGGCAGCCACAATCCTCGCACAGAACTGCAACAGACGAAGATGAGAACGAGGCTGGTGGCCACAATCCTCGCATAGAACTGCAACAGACGAAGATGACAACGAGGCTTATATCTGCATCAGACGAAGATGAAAACGAGGCTTATATCTGCATCAGACGAAGACGAAAACGAGGCTTTTAGCTACAGTCAGCAGCCATCTTGCCATGCACAAGAAGCTGCTTATATTTGCGGAACTCCCCGAGAGCTTCAACCATTTTCGCAAAGATCTGCAACAAACGAAGATAAAAAAAGAGGCTGTTAGCTACATCTGTGGTACAAGATAAATAAATACCAAATCTCTCTCTCTCTCTCTATTTAATTATTTAAAAAAATCTACAGACTCGAATATTTCCATTTTCCAGACCCTAGAAAATAAACATATTGGAGAAAGCTGTCGAACGTTTGTCAGTTGGGTTAATATCTAAAGTTTTATTTCGAATCTATTTGTAATTTCGATATTCGTAGATTGTCGTATCAATTACTCATACGAGTTTGGGCATCTATAAATGTACTATTGTTACGATCTTCTCTATCAGGCCTTCTGCAAACACTGCTACACACGACACAGCACATCTAACACAAGAACTTGACAACAAGAGCTTCAATAAACAATGTGGCGGTTTAATGACAAATACATGAAACGCCAATACAACACAATTGGCTACATCTAATTCAAATGCTTTAACACCATAGAACTGCCAACTAAACACTGTAAGTCTTTCTCTGTCTACTTCTGGACTCGTACTGCTACATTTTCAAGGACTTCAAGGTACCATGACACAGTCCTTACGCCATGCTGTCCTGTCTCTCGACTGTGAAGGGTTTCGGTCACATGACCATAATACTGGTCATATTTGCGTGTACTAGCAGTAATGTCCCTTGACCCTTGTTCAACAGCCGTTGACCCGTTGACATGTGTGATTGGCCTGAGTAGTGTGTATCAGTAGGCCGCACATACATTAACCCTTTCGGTCCGCCACATGAGTTACTACAATATTCATATAAGTTCTCATTAATCACACTCAATTTTTGTAATGCTTCAGTATGTATAGTGAGAGAAATATCTTCATAATAAATTCATATTTTTTATTGTAACCATGGAAACTTGTTAATATTGTTATTGTCATTACAAAGTTTATATCAACTGTCTGTCTGTCTGTCTGGGTACTAATTTCGAAAACGTTATTTCTCCCGCTTTCCGTTCTCGGATCTAGTTTTTAACTTTGCACAATTATTATTTGTTCGTAACAACACATAAAACAAATTAACCAATTATTTAATTAAATAGTGGTAACGAATTAATTTTGTCTTATGTCAATGAAAAAGGAATAAATGTTCAAGTTTAAGTATTGAGAGATGGCTGTAAATATGGAGTTATTCCTCATAGATAAGCTTTGTGGTGTTTTTTTATATTTTTTTAAAAATAATTTTGCTAGTTTGGACTTGTTTGTGTCACAATCATATACAATGATGTCTCTGTGCCACTCGAATAGACAGTCGGTGCAGTTGGGTGATTGAGAATCTATAGCTCTAGCTATTTTAGACGTGAATCTGCTAATCTATATATATAATTCTCTTCGTGGCCCAACGATGCGGGGCACTACGATGAAAAATTCATGGAAAGATAACTCTTTTATTTCTGCAAGTCGGACTAGAGTCACCCCACGTAACTTTCGCGTGACAGAGAGCTAGGCTCAGAATAAAAAGAAGGAAAGGGACGTATGCAACTCCGCGGGTCGGCTCGTTATAAATAATACAATTACCGAGCGTTGCAACTTTTGAATAATTCCCATCTTTAGATATATTGAGAAGCTTAAATTTAATATCACAAATTGAATCTTAGAATAAATAATCACACAATACTCGAGGTACAAATAGCACAATATAAATTTATTTCAATAATAAATTCACAATAATAAATTTACTCTGAATTTATTGAAAAGCGCATATTACAACAGACTCTGAATTTTATTTTTCGCTTCCTATACTCTGCGATCTAAGACTATATCTAGAAATACCTGGATTCATTTTTAGCTCCCCTAGGCTATTAGCTATTTTTAGCTCTACTCAAGCTCCAAGACGTTTCGAGAATGAATATGCAGCAAATCAACATTGGTTGTCATTGGCGACCTTTCGCATTTTTTATCACGTGACGTTGGTATTTATCTTTCTATATACAAATAACAAGCAACATAAATGGAAATAGGGTACTTTGCCTACAACTTCAACGCAATGTACATGTCCATTGTCATATTATTGATACTATTGTCTGGTGGCGATTGCCTGGCGGTATATTCTAGGCCTCATTCTGGCGCCCTCGTGGAAAAGTCTGTTAGGGGGAACAGACATGCTAACTGGGATAGATCACAGTCATCTCCCACGACATGTTCTAGCGCAGAGGTTCTCAAAATTTTTTTGACCCGGGTGTCACTACTCCTTACGTGACATTTTACTTGTGTATGCTAGTGTAATTGAAATGTCATTTTTCTCCTTTGTACTACTTGATGTCGCATATGTCCACTCCAGTTAATACAGAACAACACATATTAAGATTGACCAAATAAGACCTTGGTTCGCAGACGATACTTATTATCCATAAAATACGATAACAATTTACTGGCAATTCCAGCCATCAAGAGATACACATTATGTTTCACAAATTGACTTCAGTCCAACAAAATATTCCAAGTACACAACTGGTATCAAACTATTGAATCAACCACGTTAGACATTCATACAGTTTAAGAACTCAATTCTTGACCATGTGGGCAGCTATATATACGAGACTGTCACTATAGAACGATGTTATCCCCTTGAGAATCTAGCGGTAACTGATTAATGGACCTCATTCCCCAACCGTAAACAAACAACATTTAGCCACGTGGTGCTTTATCTCTTCTATATAATTTACGATCTCATGTTTAATTCATGATGGTTGTCACGTGACAGTTTTTTTCCATTGTTTTATCAATAAGATCACGTGTCTAAATGTTGTTTGTTTACGATTGGTGAATGAGGTCCATTAAAAGTCTATCCTAATCTTTAACCCAAAGTCTATGTCTTCACTCTAAAATATACGTTCACTGTCGGTCTAACAGATTGCGCAACCCAAATAACTCAACTAGCTATCTAACATCCCACAATGCAACTGTGGCCCCTTGATTCTGGGTTGGGTTTCACTTTCACGTGAAACACAACAAAAAGTTATACTTCGTGATTCCCACTAATTCATGTCACAAACAATGATGTGACACCGGGGACCCCTTTACATAGTCAAATCTTACCCACGACCCCATAAAAGAAAAAGGTACATCAGTGCATAGAATATAATTTACAATGGACCTCATTCACCAATCCTAAACAAACAACATTTAGCCTCGTGATTTTCTATCTACAACGATCTAATTTTTAATACACAAGTGCTGTCACGTGACAGTTTTTTCCCCCATTGTTTTATCAATATTATCACGTGACTAAATGTTGTTTGTTTACGATTGGGGAAATAGGTCCATTGTAGAAAAACATTTTGTTTTATAATTTCGTATCGAGATTATAACTTTTGTTTGAAATTATAACTTTGTATTGAAATTATAACTTTTGTTTGAAATTATAACTTTTGTTTGAAATTATAACTTTTGTTTGAAATTATAACTTTGTATTGAAATTATAACTTTTCTTTGAAAACAAGTTTAACCACAGTGTTAATACATTTATATTCATTCTGTGGTTGAGACGTCTGTCTGTTTTTCTGTCTGTGTTTATGTTTTTATATTTAACCTTTCTAAAATAGGAGGCGCGGTGTCTGAGCGGTAAAGCTCTAATGGGTACCTGATGTTAGTTGGGGAAAAGTAAAGGCGGTTGGTCGTTGTGCTGGCCACATGACACCCACAAAAACAGATGCCCTTTACATCATCTGCCCTAAAGACCACAAAGTCTGAAAGGGGAACTTTACTTTTTTTTCCTTTTTAAAATTTCCCTTATTTTATTTAGCAATTGATATTCTCTCCCACCCCTACCCCCTTTTTCTCAATCAACTTATCTGTCTGTCAGTCTGTTTGTCTGTCTGTGGACTGTAGAAAGTTCATTTGGAAGTCCTGATAAATTCTACTAAGAATACATTTTCTTTTGTTTCATTCAAATTGGAATTTTGTTTTGTATCTTTAGTTTATTCGCTTCTTGTTTTTTGAAACTTAACTACTTCCGACTTAGGAAATAAACAATAAGTTTCAGACTCACTTTGTTGATTCAGAAAGAGTGAAAAGATAAAACTGGATAAAGCTTGTGTTTCGGTACTTGAAAAACTTGAACCAAGTAAATTCTAAAATATTAGTGAATAGATGTTTTGTTATTGTTACACGCGTACTTTTTATTAACATTATTATTATTATTTGTACAAATGCCCATTCCTTGTAGACTAGTACTATTTACTATTACTATAGTCTATACTTATAGTATTACTATTCTAATCTGTGTCATTTTACGTCTGGAGAGACGATCTTTTCCTTTTGCAACTTCTTGTGTGACTGAAGAGGCCAATCCTTAATGCACAGCTGAGGTCACAGGTTGGACATCTGTAATCACCCGGCGCTGTTGCATTTTCACCCTTCTTTCTTCTACTCTGGTGTATTAAGTATTAGAGCATGCAAATGCTTGTGCTAGCCCTGGATGTGGCAAAGGATGTAGGTCACAGCTGGGGCTGCGTAGCGACTGAAAATACTGCATTCCTCATAAATCTCCGGACTCGAAGACAAGTCTTATTATTATTATTATTAGAGCATGTAATGGATTGCCTGAGTCAGCCATGAATATCAATTACTTGGCAGAATTTAAGTCAATGATCAACATACACGACTAGATTGACTTAGGAACACGCGTAGGACGTAATCATCTTCTTTTTTGAAGTAACGTCTATATTTCATAAGGTAAGATAGGATAGAAATGGAGAGGGTTGCCTGAATCAGCCAGGAAAACCAACGACTTGGTTTAAGTCGAATAAGTCATTGATTAACATGCAATGTTTGTTTTACATAATTCGGATGTTCCTTCAGAGTTGAAGATAGTTTACTTCCTAGTCCAAACCTCCCGCAGGACGACGGGGGATGGGAGCGGGCAGGGTTTGAACCCTCGACCGTCGATAAATCTGAACGACAGTCCAGCGCGCAAACCGCACGACCAGGCAGCCATGCATGACTAGACTGACGCAAGAAATGCGTAGGACGTAATTATCTTTTTTTTTTTTTTTTTTGCAGTAACGTCTGTAATCTATAAGATAAGATTATAAGGTGTGTATTTGTGTACGAAGATTAAGGAGTGCATGATCACGCAGTCCTAGCTGTGACCTACATATTTAGCCACAACCAAGGCAGACAAAACCGTTGTCTGCCGGTGGTCGATATACGCTTTATTTTCACTGTCTAGACCAGGGGTTCTCAACCTGTGGGTCGCGACCCCTTTGGGGGTCGATTGACGATTTGCCAGGGGTCGCCTAAGACCATCGAAAATATGGATTGTTTTTGTCTATTCTTCTTTTGCTGTGTGTGGGGGGAGGTGGGGGGTCACAGCCGAGTGGGGGATTTTAAAAAGGGGTCGCCGAGCTTAAAAGGTTGAGAACCGCTGGTCTAGACTCTTCAACAATAACCTTTCTTTTGTTCTCAAGGGAGTTCTCCAGATGTTTCATTCGAAAGTCATTCACTGCCAGATGCTTGCCTCTATGCCGGTTTTATGTAAATCTAGCGTCTGAGCAAGAAGCCGAAATAGCTCAGTTATTTAATTAAATTAATTTTTTCATATAGAGATAAACGTTCGACTTTTAACTCAGACTTACTAAATTTTCTTTATATTAATTTGAGATTTGTGCTACGTAGCCTGGGCCTATATAACATCTAATTTTAGAATGTAGCGTCACTGCGTCACTAAATAGGATCTAATTTTAGAATGTATATCAAATAAAAGTTAAATTGGCTACTGTGGTGCGCTATGCTTTTCTGTATTGTAGCGAAGGCTTTATTGTTTTATTTTTAGATATAGAGAAAGTTTACGTTTTCTTGCATATGAAATTATTTTAACGAAAGGATTTCACATTTCAATTTGACTATATTAACGTCTGGTTACAAGAACAAGAAAAAAAAATTAAATTCACATTTTTTGTCTGAGTATTCAGAGCGTCTTTTTTTTTTCTAATTGATGTTAAGACTTAAATTAATTTAATTACAGACTAATTCACGAGTCAGCTCTCCAAGGACCTCATTTGAATGTTTTATAGTAACCATGACAGCCACTAGCGACAGATTCGACAGCATATACGAAAACAGTTCCCGCCTGTTTACGGAATCGCAAAGGCGCCCGCGCTGTTCTCTAGAGGATAGCCTTGACCTTCGAAACGCAGTTTTTGATCGTCAGGGTTTTCCTGAAAATATGGAGCTCTACGAGGTCTATGATGAAGGCGATAGAGGAGACTATAAGTCAAGGGGGAGCTACAGGACAAGAAGAAGGCGTTTTGACATCAATATTAATGCCAACTCTGACGACGACTCGGAAGGTAAAATAATACTATAAAAATAAATTAGATATAGACATGTTTTGTAGAAAATTAGAAAAAATTTAATTATTGTTAACAAAGCTTATATCAGCTCACTCTGCCTGGTAAAAAGTGTGTATACGTTATTTCTCCCACACCCATTTTCGGATCACGTTGAAACTATGCACACTAATTCATTGCGGAGCCAAGACGTGAATAAATTGAAACGAATTAACCATCAGTCAATTAATTACTTGTTCAGTATTCACAGATCTGGCTAAATATATAGGGTCTTGTCCACTTGTGTGGAAACACAAACTCAAAATCGCCCCCCCCCCCCGAAGTGGTCCGCTCAGGCAGGTAAAAAGGCAGGTTTCAATATTTTCAGAAAGAATATCAGAAACTAATCAGAATATCAGATTACTAATATCAGAATTTTTCGCTTTCAGAAAAGAAAAAAAAAACTCGCTGCATCAGTACTTCAAAAGATTTAAGCTATCATAATATCGTATTTTCAATATCGTTTATAGTTTATGAAATCTAAATTGGACGGACGGACAGACAGACAGACATAAGACACAAAACTAATAGCGGCTATTTCCCTTTAAAAAGCAAACAAGGCAACGCTAGCAGACGTTTTTTTTTTTTTTTAATTGAAAATCGAAATTGAGAAATGGCAATTCTCAGTCGTCTTCTCTTTCTTTGGCCTCCTTCGGTCGTAAAACGACTATGGCTCATCTTGTGGAGCCCTTTTTAAAGTGACTGTGGAGCCGTATTTCTGAGAGACATTTCCCGTTCACACGTATCGCTGGGTTAAGGTGGCCTTGGCCTTGGTGGTAGAGGAGCCGGCCATTTTTCGTATGGCACGATTTTCTTCCAGAGCTGAGACCCATGTTTTTTTCACAGTCCATGGCTTTCTTGGTCACTTACGGGGGTGCTAAAAAAACAACAAATGCAAAGGCTTTAACACCAGTAATGACAGCCCCGCCTCATAACACTACAAGCTCTAATTGATTGATGGCACTGTTCCCTTAAGGAAGGTCTTCACGAGCCCAGAAGACCTTGTAATATGGCCATAGAGTTTTAGCTTGTCTTTTTTAAAAGATGATCATCGTGGTGTCCAGTCAGAGTCCAGTGGCCGTAATAATCCTGTCTCTAGTCTCTCCTTTTGTGAGCATAAACTTGGATAAAACTAAAAATTTTGCCAGTTTGATATAAGGTAAAGGGTGCCACCGCCAGACTTGGCGAGTCAAAGCTTGAAGAGCTGTACAAGTTCACTTACCTAGTCAGCATCATAACAAATGATGGGAGATGCCTACCGTGACGTAGCGTGCCGAATAAAAATGGCGGGGAGCATTTTCCAAAGGCTGCAGGGAGGATCTAAGTCTAAGTAATAGCTTAAAGCTGAAATGTCTTACGAACATTTTAAAATACAATTTTAAAAAAAAGGAACTACCCTTCTTAGAATTTGCGATCTATGGATCATCTGTTTCTTTGACCCACATTTGATGAGGGTGTCATGTGGCCAGCGCAATAACCAACTACCTTTAATTTTCCCCTAACTAATGTCAGGTATCTTTTATCTTTTAGAGTTGAATGGACTCTGCAAATGGGAAATCTTTGATTGTCTCATACAAATTAAAATTCGCAATATTACTCCAATGGTTTATCTGGCATTGCAAATTTGAATTCTTACATTGTGAATGACATTTACTATTTTATATTATTATTTTTTTAAAAATCTGGCGGGCCTGTTTAAACCTCTCTGGGGACCGGATGTGGCCCGCGGGCCGTGGTTTGCCCATCACTTGTATAGTCTCCTTGAGATTCGCTTAGTTTGTGTGTCAATGTGCTACAGATGATGATGATGATGATGATGTCGATGGAGAGGTTGAAGAAGTGTTTGACATCACCAAGACAACGAAGTACGTGGACAAGTTTCTCTTTATCTGGCACACATCATTGATGGTAGGACTTTCACATCTCTTTACCTCTCTTTATATCTGGCACACATCATTGATGGTAGGACTTTCACATCTCTTTACCTCTCTTTATATCTGGCACACATCATTGATGGTAGGACTTTCATATCTCTTTATCTGGCACACATCATTGATGGTAGGACTTCCACATCTCTTTATCTGGCACACATCATTAATGGTAGGACTTCCACATCTCTTTACCTCTCTTTATCTGGCACACATCATTGATGGTAGGACTCCCACATCTCTTTACCGCTCTTTATCTGGCACACATCATTGATGGTAGGACTTCCACATCTCTTTACCGCTCTTTATCTGCCACACATCATTGATGGTAGG
Source organism: Biomphalaria glabrata (assembly GCF_947242115.1). Taxonomy (NCBI): domain Eukaryota; kingdom Metazoa; phylum Mollusca; class Gastropoda; family Planorbidae; genus Biomphalaria; species Biomphalaria glabrata. The sequence continues at coordinate 30,558,353 of NC_074725.1, read as the reverse complement.
ACTTTCACATCTCTTTATCTGGCACACATCATTGATGGTAGGACTTTCACATCTATTTATCTGGCACACATCATTGATCGTAGGACTTCCACATCTCTTCACCTCTCTAATCTGGCACACATCATTGATGGTAGGACTTTCACATCTCTTTATCTGGCGCACATCATTGATGGTAGGACTTCCACATCTCTTTACCTCTCTTTATCTGCCAAATATCATTGATGGTAGGACTTTCACATCTCTTTATCTGGCACACATCATTGATGGTAGGACTTCCACATCTCTTTACCTCTCTTTATATCTGGCACACATCATTGATGGTAGGACTTTCACATCTCTTTACCTCTCTTTATATCTGGCACACATCATTGATGGTAGGACTTTCACATCTCTTTATCTGGCACACATCATTGATGGTAGGACTTCCACATCTCTTTATCTGGCACACATAATTAATGGTAGGACTTTCACATCTCTTTATCTGGCACACATCATTGATGGTAGGACTTCCACATCTCTTTACCTCTCTTTATCTGGCACACATCATTGATGGTAGGACTTCCACATCTCTTTACCTCTCTTTATCTGGCACACATCATTGATGGTAGGACTTCCACATCTCTTTACCGCTCTTTATCTGCCACACATCATTGATGGTAGGACTTCCACATCTCTTTACCGCTCTTTATCTGGCACACATTATTGATGGTAGGACTTTCACATCTCTTTATCTGGCACACATCATTGATGGTAGGACTTTCACATCTATTTATCTGGCACACATCATTGATCGTAGGACTTCCAAATCTCTTTACCTCTCTAATCTGGCACACATCATTGATGGTAGGACTTTCACATCTCTTTATCTGGCGCACATCATTGATGGTAGGTCTTCCACATCTCTTTACCTCTCTTTATCTGCCACATATCATTGATGGTAGGACTTTCACATCTCTTTATCTGGCACACATCATTGATGGTAGGACTTCCACATCTCTTTACCTCTCTAATCTGGCACACATCATTGATGGTAGGACTTTCACATCTCTTTATCTGGCACACATTATTGATGGTAGGACTTCCACATCTCTTTACCTCTCTTTATCTGGCACACATCATTGATCGCAGGACTTCCACATCTCTTTATATCTGGTATGCATCATTGATGGTAGGACTTCCACATCACTTTATCTCTTTATCTGGCACACATCATTGATTTTAGGAATTTCACATCTCTTTATATCTGGCATACATCATTGATGGTAGGACTTCCACATCTCTTTAACTCTCTTTATCTGGCACACATCATTGATCGTAGGGCTTCAACATCTCTTTATATCTGGCATACATCATTGATGGTAGGGCTTCCACATCTCTTTACCTCTCTTTATCTGGCACACATCATTGATGGTAGGACTTCCACATCACTTTATCTCTTTATCTGGCACACATCATTGATGGTAGGACTTTCACATCTCTTTATCTGGCACACATCATCGATGGTAGAACTTCCACATCTCTTTATCTGGCACACATCATTGATGGTAGGACTTTCACATCTCTTTATCTGGTACACATCATTGATGGTAGGACTTCCACATCTCTTTACCTCTCTTTATCTGGCACACATCATTGATGGTAGGACTTCGAAATCTATTTATCTCTTTATTTCTTACTGTCTTTCTTAATCACTCTTTCTATCTTTCTGTTTCTCTCTGTTACTCTCTCTATGGCTCTCTTTCTTTCTAAATCACTCTATCTTTTTCTTTCTCTCTATTCTTTCTCAACTCTTTTTTCCCCCCGTTATTTATCTCCCTGTCTGTGATTCACTCTACTCTTTATGTGTCTTTTTTTCTCAGTCCTCCTTTATCTTTCCTTCAATCTTTCTCTCTATCTCTCTCTTTACGTGTACTCCTCTGTCTCTGTCTCATTTATCTTTTTTTTTTTTGCGTTTTCCATTTATTTCTCTCTCTCTCTCTCTCTCTCTTTATATCTCCCTTTAAAAAAAAGATACGGTTTAATTAGTAAAGAAGTTTGGTATCTTGATTAATTGAATGAAGTGATTGTAATTGTATATATATATAGACTTAACTCTTTCTCTCCGTTATTATTTAACACGTTCTGATAGAATCAACGTTGGTATCGTCAGTTGGGAGAGAAAGAGTTAATACTTGGACTTTATTACGTAACGAGCTTGTGAACTTCTAGAGGGGTGGGATGGAGTAAAGTTCCATGCGCCATACACCAGCGGTTCTCAACCTTTTATGCTCGGCGACCCCTTTTTAAAATCCCCCACTGTGCCTCGACCCCCCCCCCCACACACACACACACAGCAATAGAAGAGTAGACAATATGCAATCCATTTTTTTTATGGTCTTAGGCGACCCTTGGCAAATCGTCAATCGACCCCCAAGGGGGTCGCGAGTCACAGGTTGAGAACCCCTGCTGCTTTACACTATGCCAGTCTGCCCTACTTATGTCATTGCTATTTCTCAATACCATTCTCTTTCTCTCTCATTCTCTTTCTTGTTCTCTCTTTCCTTCATCTTTTCTCACTGTTGACGGTTACTGTGTTAGGTCAACCGTGACACACGGTCAAGTGTTGGGTATCGAGAGTTAAGGGACTTGCGGGAAGTGACGAGTGTGTAAACAAGAAGAGAGGAAGTCAGCTAGAGAAGTTGGGTATCTGTATATAACGTTGTCGTGTATACATGTTGTGTTGAAATGTTTTACAATTAAAAGGCTATTTAAACGTAAAGGGACTTGTTTCTTCACAGACACCTTTTCTCTTTGTCTCTTTCTCTTTCTTCCTCTCCTTTTTCTCTTTTTTTCTTCTTGATCCTCTTTTTCTTTCTTTGTCTTTCTTTCTTTCTGTCCTTTTCACTTTCTCCCTTTTTTGTTTCTCTTCTTTTTCTCTCTCTTTTTTTCTCTATCTCTCCAGTCTTTTTCTCTCCCTTTCTCTTTCCTTTTTTTTCCTTCTTTCTTTTTCTCGTTCTCTATTTCTCTCTTTTCGGTTACATTGTAGACCTATTAAGTTTTTTCCCCCCTGGTAACACCACAATTGATACCATACAGCTGACACCACACTCCTGACCACACGCCTTTCCAGGCAATTGACCACACAGTTGACCACACACTTACTTTCATTCATTTCTTTTTTTTCTTCTTCTTCATCGTTCTATTGTTATGTTGGAGTGTTCATATGACTAGACCAATACATCAGGGAGCTCTCCATATAGTTTTCTTTCTATTGGGGTGATTTGGGGCAAATGTCTTATGTGTGTTTCTTGTCAATGGACTGTTTCTAGACAACTAGACTATATCTTAACGTATAAAACTTGAAATAGCTTTTGAATAAATTCTTTTATGAACAAAACTAAAGAGAACTTTTAGTACAATATAGACACATTTTAACTTAAGAAGAAATAAAGGTAGTAGACTTTAGTTATAATATAAAACGTGTTTTTTAACAAAATCTAACTCACTACAGAAAAACAGCTGACGACAATGCCGCAAATGTTGCATCATTCACAACCAATCGCTAACCTCTTCCCACCGTCACCATAGAAACACAAACACACACTACGTAATACTGACCGCACCGCTTTCCACTCACTTGACCACACAGCTGACCTCAAATCTCTCACTCCTCCCGCACAGCTGGTCTGCCTCTTCTTGCTCATAGTCGGCATCGTCCTGCGGTTCCACTTCACCACGCTGGTCTTGAGCTCCGTCAAGGCGCACCCTTACTTTGAAGAGTACGAGAGATTTGTGGCGTTCAATTCGGCCCCGAGGGAGCTAGTCTTTGGTGACTTGACACAAGTAAGTAAGTATTTTCAGCTAGATCTAGATTTATTTTTAGCTTATAAAGGGAGAGAATCGACATTTTTAATGGCACTATTCAAGTACAATCGTTATAGAAGACCTGGGCTCTGACCTGCGACGTCGCAACCTGTGGGCAGTTTTGACCAATAGCTCGTTGCCACGACACAGGTCTGACGATTGTTATAGGAAGTCTGGACACTGACCTGCGACGTCGCAACCTGTGGGCAGTTTTGACCAATAGCTTGTTGCCACGACACAGGTCTGACGATTGTTATAGGAAGTCTGGACACTGACCTGCGACGTCGCAACCTGTGGGCAGTTTTGACCAATAGCTCGTTGTCACGTCATTGACATGACTTTTGACCTGGCAAGGAGCAATAGGCCTAAACAGCCCACAGGTTGCGACGTCGCAGGTCAGTTTTCATGCTTTTTATAGCGATTTGTCGCACTATTACACTAACATCATAGATAACCAAAAGGATGACCATCTGGCCGAGATGTTACCCTTCAGAGTGTATTACCTAGCGACTGAGTGTACAACTTCTGATGACAGAAATCACCCCCCACTCCCGAAAAAAAACAAAAGCAAATAAAGCGCCTCATACTTCGCACCTTTGCAAAGTCTTACATTTTGGAGAAAAGAATTCCGTTATAAAATTAGTTTGAGTGAAAATGCATATTCTTAAAACCCTGTTAGGAATTATATGAAATACATATGTTTAAAAATCTTTCCAGTTTAGGGAACAATTAGTTCATGGTAGTAGCACTTTGTTGAGTGAAGTAATACTTTGTTGATACTATTTCAGACTCTCGGCAACGCACTGATTGTATTAAATGGTGTTCATATTTTGTGTATTATGATGTATATGAGTTTCCAAATACACAAGTGAGTCAATTTATTTTTTTATTCATTTCTTTCTTCACCTTTTTTTTTTCAAGATTTCATTCTCTTTCTTTCTTCACCTGTCTCATTTCAATGTCCCAACTACTCTCTCCATTTTTCACACTCTTTCTCTTTCTCCCGCCCTCTCTCTCTCTCTCTCACTGACACTCTTTTCTCCCTTTCTCTTACGTTCTTACTTATTGTCTCTTATTTTCTTCATCTTTTCTTCTATTAATCTTTCTGTTTCTCTCTTTCTTCCTCTATTCTTCTGTCTCTTGTTCTTTTTATCTTTCTCTTCTTTTCTCTTATATTTCTCTCTTCTATCTTTTTAGCTATCATTTTATTAATCAAGTTACTTTTAACTTTTTAACCCATGATGGCACTGCCCAAGAAAATTTATCAAAGTAAAAAAAACACTCTTCAGCATTTGAAAATAAAGCGTCGAAACTCGTATATAAGTCAAACCAACACGTATTAACAGCTAGAGTCAATTGTTTGACTATGTTTACAATGATTTACATGCTAATACTAAATCTAGTCTAGATCCAGAGGCGTCGCTAGAGCTGGTGTCATCCTAAGATGGTGCCCCCCCTTAACCCCACACAATCATTGCCCCCTCCCCTTTAACAAATACCTTTCAAAATCTATCGTTTGGGTCTTTCTTCTTTTGTGGCACTACCATATACTCGTTTGTAGTCATTTATCTATCTCTTGCCTTTTCACGAGGAAATGATTGGTCTGTAACTGACCACGAGTTGAAAACCTCATGTAATTTTGGGCTCCTGCGGAGTAAGGAGATGTATGTATTTTCCTCCACTATAATAGTGTACAATGTTAGTGATTCTGAGATCTAGTACAAATTGTGAATTTAAGTATATTTCATTTGGATGAAATGTGTTTCTCCAGGGCGGGATTTGACAGTTTTATATGTATCTTATTTTATGTGCAATAAAAGAAACGTCTGCTACTCTGAGAATTTGTGATTGATATAATTATTCCTTATGCTGTGTTAAACGAAGTGGTCAGGCGAGGTGAAAAGTAATCCACCAGTTCAAGTGAGACCAGGCGTCAGCATCTACATTTACATGCATAGTTAAATGTCACATAAGAACAATGACAATAATTAATTGACTATTTAGTTTAGTTTTTACAAATATCAATTCATGTTTCTTTATGTGCAATAAAAATTATTTCAAGCTTTAACACGATCGAAGAACGGGGGTGGGAGAAATAACGTGGTCAATTTATTTCTAGGGGACGAAACCCTACGTATTTAGCAGTATCTGCGAATACTGAAGGACTCATTTCCCTTGTTGGTATCAAACAAAATGTCAAACCTAGCATGTGAAGTCTGGACTTGGCGGCCCGTGCGAAACGTCACAAAACTAGACAATTCGGGACAGAAAGGCAAGTACCAGCACAGCGCTGTGGAGCACTCAAGAGCAGGACAAGACACACAGAAAGTCTCTGGTCATCCACTGCACCCAAACTTGTCCACGGACGTCTTGACTAAATCTTGCTTCCGGAAAAGGACGGGCTTTAGGGCGCGAGAGTCAGGTCGACGTGTTGCGCGAATCCTCCTCACTTTAATCCAAATTCCAGCAAAGTCACTTGTCAAGTGGTCATCATCGAACCACGATGGACGAACTATATATTTATCAAACAAAATAATTAATTACCTATAATTAATTGACAATTTGATTAGTTTCGTTTTATCGATTCTTGTCTTGTCTATGTCAATAATCATTATGCAAAGTTTCAACTTGATCTGAGAATGGGTGTGGGAGAAATAACGTGTACAAACCTTTTACCAGACAGACAGACAGACAGACATACTGAGTTGATATACGTTTTGTGAAAAAAAAATATTTTTTTTCTCGTTGTTGTCACCTCCTCATCTGTGTCACCCGGTGCTATCCGCTCCTCTCCCACCGCCCTAGTGACTCTACTGTCTAAACCAGTACAGACCAGTACATGTTCCATTGTGACTTTTCTGTTGGGATTTCAGAAACCATTTTACACTTCCGGTGGTGTGCATCATATCCGGCGTGGTGGTCATCATGGAGATCAACGCCACCAATGTCTACATGAGCGAGACCTCGGCCCAGAGCAAGGAAGCCAAGGATAATCTGGAGAGGAACATCCGCATGATATACAACGTGGAGGATAGTACAGTGTTCTCCGTGACCCATGACATCATATCTGTTTGGGTAAGAGGATAGTACAGTGTTCTCCGTGACACATGACATCATATCTATTTGGGTAAGAGGATAGTACAGTGTTCTCCGTGACACATGACATCATATCTGTTTGGGTAAGAGGATAGTACAGTGTTCTCCGTGACACATGACATCATATCTGTTTGGGTAAGAGGATAGTACAGTGTTCTCCGTGACACATGACATCATATCTGTTTTGGGTAAGAGGATAGTACAGTGTTCTCCGTGACACATGACATCATATCTGTTTGGGTAAGAGGATAGTACAGTGTTCTCCGTGACACATGGCATCATATCTGTTTGGGTAAGAGGATAGTACAGTGTTCTCCGTGACACATGACATCATCTGTTTTGGGTAAGAGGATAGTACAGTGTTCTCCGTGACACATGACATCATCTGTTTTGGGTAAGAGGATAGTACAGTGTTCTCCGTGACACATGACATCATATCTGTTTGGGTAAGAGGATAGTACAGTGTTCTCCGTGACACATGGCATTATATCTGTTTGGGTAAGAGGATAGTACAGTGTTCTCCATGACACATGGCATTATATCTGTTTGGGTAAGAAGATAGGGGGCGTTGCGGGGCCTAATTGTGTCGATGTGCCATAAAATCTCAAATCGAAATCTAAAACCTAAGAGGATAGGTCAAAGTACGTTTCTTGCATGTTTCTTACCAGTTTTCTGTTTCTTGCCTGTTTTTCCTATGTTTTTTTTTTTGCCTGTTTTTTTTTTTCTGTTTCTTGCCTGTTTTTTTTTTCTTTCTCTCTGTTTCTTGCCTGTTTTTTTTCTCTCTTTTTTTGCCAGTTTTTGTTTTTAGATTTCTTGCATTTATTTGCATGTTTCTTGCATGTTTCTTCTATGTTGTTTTTTTTTTTGGCTTGGTTTGGT